>NW_026294414.1:0-119311 GCF_007827085.1 Peromyscus californicus insignis | reverse complement strand
CACTCGCGTCTTATCCCAGCAAATGCAGTGTATTGGACGCAAGAGAAACTACTGTTCTTGTCAGTTTCCTAAGCAGAGTTGAATTAGATATGGCCCTTGTGTGTAGGAAGCACAGTTCTTTAGTTCTGAGCAAGCTGACAGTTCTGGCTCTATAGGAAACACAGTAGAGTAGAAGAGTGCTGCTTTCTCAAAAGCAGAGTGTGTTTCTTGTAAGGCAAGCTAGAGTTGAATACCCTTTCATAAACGGAGTTGAATCACATGCAGTTTCTGGTCCTAGCCCCAAGAGTTGTTTTCTGGTAAGGAGAGTCACTATTGTGCTCAATTGGCCATACACATTGCAAATAACACTCGCGTCTGTTCCCAGCAAATGCAGTGTATTGGACGCAAGAGAAACTACTGTTCTTGTCAGTTTCCTAAGCAGAGTTGAATTAGATATGGCCCTTGTGTGTAGGAAGCACAGTTCTTTAGTTCTGAGCAAGCTGACAGTTCTGGCTCTATAGGAAACACAGTAGAGTAGAAGATTGCTGCTTTCTCTAAAGCAGAGTGTGTTTCTTGTAAGGCGAGCCAGAGTTGAATTCCCTTTCATAAACGGAGTTGAATCACATGCAGTTTCTGGTCCTAGCAGCAAAAGTTGTTTTCTGGTAAGGAGATTCACTATTGTGCTCAATTGGCCTTACACAGTGCAAATAGCACTCGCGTCTTATCCCAGCAAATGCAGTGTATTGGACGCAAGAGAAACTACTGTTCTTGTCAGTTTCCTAAGCAGAGTTGAATTAGATATGGCCCTTGTGTGTAGGAAGCACAGTTCTTTAGTTCTGAGCAAGCTGACAGTTCTGGCTATATAGGAAACACAGTAGAGTAGAAGAGAGCTGCTTTCTCAAAAGCAGAGTGTGTTTCTTGTAAGGCAAGCAAGAGTTGAATTCCCTTTCATAAACGGAGTTGAATCACATGCAGTTTCTGGTCCTAGCACCAAGAGTTGTTTTGTGATAAGGAGAGTCACTATTGTGCTCATTTGGCCATACACAGTGCAAATAGCACTCGCGTCTGTACCCAGCAAGTGCATTGTATTGGACGCAAGAGAAACTACTGTTCTTGTCAGTTTCCTAAGCAGAGTTGAACTAGTTATGGCCATTGTGTGTAGGAAGCACAGTTCTTTGGTTCTGAGCAAGCTGACTGTTCTGGCTCTCTAGGAAACACAGTAGAGTAGAAGAGTGCTGCTTTCTCAAAAGCAGAGTGTGTTTCTTGTAAGGCGAGCCAGAGTTTAATTCCCTTTCATAAACGGAGTTGAATCACATGCAAATTCTGGTCCTAGCAGCAAGAGTTGTTTTCTGGTAAGGAGATTCACTATTGTGCTCAATTGGCCATACACATTGCAAATAGCACTCGTGTCTGTTCCCAGCAAATGCATTGTATTGGACGCAAGAGAAACTACTGTTCTTGTCAGTTTCCTAAGCAGAGTTGAATTAGATATGGCCCTTGTGTGTAGGAAGCACAGTTCTTTAGTTCTGAGCAAGCTGACAGTTCTGGCTATATAGGAAACACAGTAGAGTAGAAGAGTGCTGCTTTCTCTAAAGCAGAGTGCGTTTCTTGTAAGGCGAGCTAGAGTTGAATTCCCTTTCATAAACGGAGTTGAATCACATGCAGTTTCTGGTCCTAGCAGCAAAAGTTGTTTTCTGCTAAGGAGATTCACTATTGTGCTCAATTGGCCTTACACAGTGCAAATAGCACTCGCGTCTTATCCCAGCAAATGCAGTGTATTGGACGCAAGAGAAACTACTGTTCTTGTCAGTTTCCTAAGCAGAGTTGAATTAGATATGGCCCTTGTGTGTAGGAAGCACAGTTCTTTAGTTCTGAGCAAGCTGACTGTTCTGGCTCTATAGGAAACACAGTAGAGTAGAAGAGTGCTGCTTTCTCAAAAGCAGAGTGTGTTTCTTGTAAGGCGAGCTAGAGTTGAATTCCCTTTCAAAAACGGAGTTGAATCACATGCAGTTTCTGGTCCTAGCAGCAAAAGTTGTTTTCTGATAAGGAGATTCACTATTGTGCTCAATTGGCCTTACACAGTGCAAATAGCACTCGCGTCTGTTCCCAGCAAATGCAGTGTATTGGACGCAAGAGAAACTACTGTTCTCTCAGTTTCCTAAGCAGAGTTGAATTAGATATGGCCCTTGTGTGTAGGAAGCACAGTTCTTTAGTTCTGAGCAAGCTGACAGTTCTGGCTCTATAGGAAACACAGTAGAGTAGAAGAGTGCTGCTTTCTCAAAAGCAGAGTGTGTTTCTTGTAAGGCAGCTAGAGTTGAATTCCCTTTCATAAACGGAGTTGAATCACATGCAGTTTCTGGTCCTAGCATCAAGAGTTGTTTTCTGGTAAGGAGATTCACTATTGTGCTCAATTGGCCATACACAGTGCAAATAGCACTCGCGTCTGTTCCCAGCAAATGCAGTGTATTGGACGCAAGAGAAACTACTGTTCTTGTCAGTTTCCTAAGCAGAGTTGAATTAGATATGGCCCTTGTGTGTAGGAAGCACAGTTCTTTAGTTCTGAGCAAGCTGACAGTTCTGGCTATATAGGAAACACAGTAGAGTAGAAGAGTGCTGCTTTCTCAAAAGCAGAGTGTGTTTCTTGTAAGGCGAGCTAGAGTTGAATTCCCTTTCATAAACGGAGTTGAATCACATGCAGTTTCTGGTCCTAGCACCAAGAGTTGTTTTGTGATAAGGAGAGTCACTATTGTGCTCATTTGGCCATACACAGTGCAAATAGCACTCGCGTCTGTACCCAGCAAGTGCATTGTATTGGACGCAAGAGAAACTACTGTTCTTGTCAGTTTCCTAAGCAGAGTTGAACTAGTTATGGCCATTGTGTGTAGGAAGCACAGTTCTTTGGTTCTGAGCAAGCTGACTGTTCTGGCTCTCTAGGAAACACAGTAGAGTAGAAGAGTGCTGCTTTCTCAAAAGCAGAGTGTGTTTCTTGTAAGGCGAGCCAGAGTTTAATTCCCTTTCATAAACGGAGTTGAATCACATGCAAATTCTGGTCCTAGCAGCAAGAGTTGTTTTCTGGTAAGGAGATTCACTATTGTGCTCAATTGGCCATACACATTGCAAATAGCACTCGTGTCTGTTCCCAGCAAATGCATTGTATTGGACGCAAGAGAAACTACTGTTCTTGTCAGTTTCCTAAGCAGAGTTGAATTAGATATGGCCCTTGTGTGTAGGAAGCACAGTTCTTTAGTTCTGAGCAAGCTGACAGTTCTGGCTATATAGGAAACACAGTAGAGTAGAAGAGTGCTGCTTTCTCTAAAGCAGAGTGCGTTTCTTGTAAGGCGAGCTAGAGTTGAATTCCCTTTCATAAACGGAGTTGAATCACATGCAGTTTCTGGTCCTAGCAGCAAAAGTTGTTTTCTGCTAAGGAGATTCACTATTGTGCTCAATTGGCCTTACACAGTGCAAATAGCACTCGCGTCTTATCCCAGCAAATGCAGTGTATTGGACGCAAGAGAAACTACTGTTCTTGTCAGTTTCCTAAGCAGAGTTGAATTAGATATGGCCCTTGTGTGTAGGAAGCACAGTTCTTTAGTTCTGAGCAAGCTGACTGTTCTGGCTCTATAGGAAACACAGTAGAGTAGAAGAGTGCTGCTTTCTCAAAAGCAGAGTGTGTTTCTTGTAAGGCGAGCTAGAGTTGAATTCCCTTTCAAAAACGGAGTTGAATCACATGCAGTTTCTGGTCCTAGCAGCAAAAGTTGTTTTCTGATAAGGAGATTCACTATTGTGCTCAATTGGCCTTACACAGTGCAAATAGCACTCGCGTCTGTTCCCAGCAAATGCAGTGTATTGGACGCAAGAGAAACTACTGTTCTCTCAGTTTCCTAAGCAGAGTTGAATTAGATATGGCCCTTGTGTGTAGGAAGCACAGTTCTTTAGTTCTGAGCAAGCTGACAGTTCTGGCTCTATAGGAAACACAGTAGAGTAGAAGAGTGCTGCTTTCTCAAAAGCAGAGTGTGTTTCTTGTAAGGCAAGCTAGAGTTGAATTCCCTTTCATAAACGGAGTTGAATCACATGCAAATTCTGGTCCTAGCAGCAAGAGTTGTTTTCTGGTAAGGAGATTCACTATTGTGCTCAATTGGCCATACACATTGCAAATAGCACTCGCGTCTGTTCCCAGCAAATGCAGTGTATTGGACGCAAGAGAAACTACTGTTCTTGTCAGTTTCCTAAGCAGAGTTGAATTAGATATGGCCCTTGTGTGTAGGAAGCACAGTTCTTTAGTTCTGAGCAAGCTGACAGTTCTGGCTATATAGGAAACACAGTAGAGTAGAAGAGTGCTGCTTTCTCTAAAGCAGAGTGCGTTTCTTGTAAGGCGAGCTAGAGTTGAATTCCCTTTCATAAACGGAGTTGAATCACATGCAGTTTCTGGTCCTAGCAGCAAAAGTTGTTTTCTGCTAAGGAGATTCACTATTGTGCTCAATTGGCCTTACACAGTGCAAATAGCACTCGCGTCTTATCCCAGCAAATGCAGTGTATTGGACGCAAGAGAAACTACTGTTCTTGTCAGTTTCCTAAGCAGAGTTGAATTAGATATGGCCCTTGTGTGTAGGAAGCACAGTTCTTTAGTTCTGAGCAAGCTGACAGTTCTGGCTATATAGGAAACACAGTAGAGTAGAAGAGTGCTGCTTTCTCTAAAGCAGAGTGTGTTTCTTGTAAGGCAAGCTAGAGTTGAATTCCCTTTCATAAACGGAGTTGAATCACATGCAGTTTCTGGTCCTAGCCCCAAGAGTTGTTTTCTGGTAAGGAGAGTCACTATTGTGCTCAATTGGCCATACACATTGCAAATAACACTCGCGTCTGTTCCCAGCAAATGCAGTGTATTGGACGCAAGAGAAACTACTGTTCTTGTCAGTTTCCTAAGCAGAGTTGAATTCGATATGGCCCTTGTGTGTAGGAAGCACAGTTCTTTAGTTCTGAGCAAGCTGACAGTTCTGGCTATATAGGAAACACAGTAGAGTAGAAGATTGCTGCTTTCTCTAAAGCAGAGTGTGTTTCTTGTAAGGCGAGCCAGAGTTGAATTCCCTTTCATAAACGGAGTTGAATCACATGCAGTTTCTGGTCCTAGCATCAAAAGTTGTTTTCTGGTAAGGAGATTCACTATTGTGCTCAATTGGCCTTACACAGTGCAAATAGCACTCGCGTCTTATCCCAGCAAATGCAGTGTATTGGACGCAAGAGAAACTACTGTTCTTGTCAGTTTCCTAAGCAGAGTTGAATTAGATATGGCCCTTGTGTGTAGGAAGCACAGTTCTTTAGTTCTGAGCAAGCTGACAGTTCTGGCTATATAGGAAACACAGTAGAGTAGAAGAGAGCTGCTTTCTCAAAAGCAGAGTGTGTTTCTTGTAAGGCAAGCAAGAGTTGAATTCCCTTTCATAAACGGAGTTGAATCACATGCAGTTTCTGGTCCTAGCACCAAGAGTTGTTTTGTGATAAGGAGAGTCACTATTGTGCTCATTTGGCCATACACAGTGCAAATAGCACTCGCGTCTGTACCCAGCAAGTGCATTGTATTGGACGCAAGAGAAACTACTGTTCTTGTCAGTTTCCTAAGCAGAGTTGAACTAGTTATGGCCATTGTGTGTAGGAAGCACAGTTCTTTGGTTCTGAGCAAGCTGACTGTTCTGGCTCTCTAGGAAACACAGTAGAGTAGAAGAGTGCTGCTTTCTCAAAAGCAGAGTGTGTTTCTTGTAAGGCGAGCCAGAGTTTAATTCCCTTTCATAAACGGAGTTGAATCACATGCAAATTCTGGTCCTAGCAGCAAGAGTTGTTTTCTGGTAAGGAGATTCACTATTGTGCTCAATTGGCCATACACATTGCAAATAGCACTCGTGTCTGTTCCCAGCAAATGCATTGTATTGGACGCAAGAGAAACTACTGTTCTTGTCAGTTTCCTAAGCAGAGTTGAATTAGATATGGCCCTTGTGTGTAGGAAGCACAGTTCTTTAGTTCTGAGCAAGCTGACAGTTCTGGCTATATAGGAAACACAGTAGAGTAGAAGAGTGCTGCTTTCTCTAAAGCAGAGTGCGTTTCTTGTAAGGCGAGCTAGAGTTGAATTCCCTTTCATAAACGGAGTTGAATCACATGCAGTTTCTGGTCCTAGCAGCAAAAGTTGTTTTCTGCTAAGGAGATTCACTATTGTGCTCAATTGGCCTTACACAGTGCAAATAGCACTCGCGTCTTATCCCAGCAAATGCAGTGTATTGGACGCAAGAGAAACTACTGTTCTTGTCAGTTTCCTAAGCAGAGTTGAATTAGATATGGCCCTTGTGTGTAGGAAGCACAGTTCTTTAGTTCTGAGCAAGCTGACTGTTCTGGCTCTATAGGAAACACAGTAGAGTAGAAGAGTGCTGCTTTCTCAAAAGCAGAGTGTGTTTCTTGTAAGGCGAGCTAGAGTTGAATTCCCTTTCAAAAACGGAGTTGAATCACATGCAGTTTCTGGTCCTAGCAGCAAAAGTTGTTTTCTGATAAGGAGATTCACTATTGTGCTCAATTGGCCTTACACAGTGCAAATAGCACTCGCGTCTGTTCCCAGCAAATGCAGTGTATTGGACGCAAGAGAAACTACTGTTCTCTCAGTTTCCTAAGCAGAGTTGAATTAGATATGGCCCTTGTGTGTAGGAAGCACAGTTCTTTAGTTCTGAGCAAGCTGACAGTTCTGGCTCTATAGGAAACACAGTAGAGTAGAAGAGTGCTGCTTTCTCAAAAGCAGAGTGTGTTTCTTGTAAGGCAAGCTAGAGTTGAATTCCCTTTCATAAACGGAGTTGAATCACATGCAATTTCTGGTCCTAGCAGCAAGAGTTGTTTTCTGGTAAGGAGATTCACTATTGTGCTCAATTGGCCATACACAGTGCAAATAGCACTCGCGTCTGTTCCCAGCAAATGCAGTGTATTGGACGCAAGAGAAACTACTGTTCTTGTCAGTTTCCTAAGCAGAGTTGAATTCGATATGGCCCTTGTGTGTAGGAAGCACAGTTCTTTAGTTCTGAGCAAGCTGACAGTTCTGGCTATATAGGAAACACAGTAGAGTAGAAGAGTGCTGCTTTCTCTAAAGCAGAGTGTGTTTCTTGTAAGGCGAGCTAGAGTTGAATTCCCTTTCATAAACGGAGTTGAATCACATGCAGTTTCTGGTCCTAGCAGCAAGAGTTGTTTTCTGATAAGGAGATTCACTATTGTGCTCAATTGGCCATACACAGTGCAAATAGCACTCGCGTCTGTACCCAGCAAATGCAGTGTATTGGACGCAAGAGAAACTACTGTTCTTGTCAGTTTCCTAAGCAGAGTTGAATTAGATATGGCCCTTGTGTGTAGGAAGCACAGTTCTTTAGTTCTGAGCAAGCTGACTGTTCTGGCTCTATAGGAAACACAGTAGAGTAGAAGAGTGCTGCTTTCTCAAAAGCAGAGTGTGTTTCTTGTAAGGCGAGCCAGAGTTGAATTCCCTTTCATAAACGGAGTTGAATCACATGCAAATTCTGGTCCTAGCAGCAAGAGTTGTTTTCTGGTAAGGAGATTCACTATTGTGCTCAATTGGCCATACACATTGCAAATAGCACTCGTGTCTGTTCCCAGCAAATGCATTGTATTGGACGCAAGAGAAACTACTGTTCTTGTCAGTTTCCTAAGCAGAGTTGAATTAGATATGGCCCTTGTGTGTAGGAAGCACAGTTCTTTAGTTCTGAGCAAGCTGACAGTTCTGGCTATATAGGAAACACAGTAGAGTAGAAGAGTGCTGCTTTCTCTAAAGCAGAGTGCGTTTCTTGTAAGGCGAGCTAGAGTTGAATTCCCTTTCATAAACGGAGTTGAATCACATGCAGTTTCTGGTCCTAGCAGCAAAAGTTGTTTTCTGCTAAGGAGATTCACTATTGTGCTCAATTGGCCTTACACAGTGCAAATAGCACTCGCGTCTTATCCCAGCAAATGCAGTGTATTGGACGCAAGAGAAACTACTGTTCTTGTCAGTTTCCTAAGCAGAGTTGAATTAGATATGGCCCTTGTGTGTAGGAAGCACAGTTCTTTAGTTCTGAGCAAGCTGACTGTTCTGGCTCTATAGGAAACACAGTAGAGTAGAAGAGTGCTGCTTTCTCAAAAGCAGAGTGTGTTTCTTGTAAGGCGAGCTAGAGTTGAATTCCCTTTCAAAAACGGAGTTGAATCACATGCAGTTTCTGGTCCTAGCAGCAAAAGTTGTTTTCTGATAAGGAGATTCACTATTGTGCTCAATTGGCCTTACACAGTGCAAATAGCACTCGCGTCTGTTCCCAGCAAATGCAGTGTATTGGACGCAAGAGAAACTACTGTTCTTGTCAGTTTCCTAAGCAGAGTTGAATTAGATATGGCCCTTGTGTGTAGGAAGCACAGTTCTTTAGTTCTGAGCAAGCTGACAGTTCTGGCTCTATAGGAAACACAGTAGAGTAGAAGAGTGCTGCTTTCTCAAAAGCAGAGTGTGTTTCTTGTAAGGCGAGCTAGAGTTGAATTCCCTTTCATAAACGGAGTTGAATCACATGCAGTTTCTGGTCCTAGCATCAAAAGTTGTTTTCTGGTAAGGAGATTCACTATTGTGCTCAATTGGCCTTACACAGTGCAAATAGCACTCGCGTCTTATCCCAGCAAATGCAGTGTATTGGACGCAAGAGAAACTACTGTTCTTGTCAGTTTCCTAAGCAGAGTTGAATTAGATATGGCCCTTGTGTGTAGGAAGCACAGTTCTTTAGTTCTGAGCAAGCTGACAGTTCTGGCTCTATAGGAAACACAGTAGAGTAGAAGAGTGCTGCTTTCTCAAAAGCAGAGTGTGTTTCTTGTAAGGCAAGCTAGAGTTGAATTCCCTTTCATAAACGGAGTTGAATCACATGCAGTTTCTGGTCCTAGCAGCAAGAGTTGTTTTCTGGTAAGGAGAGTCACTATTGTGCTCATTTGGCCATACACAGTGCAAATAGCACTCGCGTCTGTACCCAGCAAGTGCATTGTATTGGACGCAAGAGAAACTACTGTTCTTGTCAGTTTCCTAAGCAGAGTTGAACTAGTTATGGCCATTGTGTGTAGGAAGCACAGTTCTTTGGTTCTGAGCAAGCTGACTGTTCTGGCTCTATAGGAAACACAGTAGAGTAGAAGAGTGCTGCTTTCTCTAAAGCAGAGTGTGTTTCTTGTAAGGCGAGCTAGAGTTGAATTCCCTTTCATAAACGGAGTTGAATCACATGCAGTTTCTGGTCCTAGCAGCAAAAGTTGTTTTCTGATAAGGAGATTCACTATTGTGCTCAATTGGCCTTACACAGTGCAAATAGCACTCGCGTCTGTTCCCAGCAAATGCAGTGTATTGGACGCAAGAGAAACTACTGTTCTTGTCAGTTTCAGAGTTGAATTAGATATGGCTAAGCAGAGTTGAATTAGATATGGCCCTTGTGTGTAGGAAGCACAGTTCTTTAGTTCTGAGCAAGCTGACAGTTCTGGCTATATAGGAAACACAGTAGAGTAGAAGAGTGCTGCTTTCTCAAAAGCAGAGTGTGTTTCTTGTAAGGCGAGCTAGAGTTGAATTCCCTTTCATAAACGGAGTTGAATCACATGCAGTTTCTGGTCCTAGCATCAAAAGTTGTTTTCTGGTAAGGAGATTCACTATTGTGCTCAATTGGCCTTACACAGTGCAAATAGCACTCGCGTCTTATCCCAGCAAATGCAGTGTATTGGACGCAAGAGAAACTACTGTTCTTGTCAGTTTCCTAAGCAGAGTTGAATTAGATATGGCCCTTGTGTGTAGGAAGCACAGTTCTTTAGTTCTGAGCAAGCTGACAGTTCTGGCTATATAGGAAACACAGTAGAGTAGAAGAGAGCTGCTTTCTCAAAAGCAGAGTGTGTTTCTTGTAAGGCAAGCAAGAGTTGAATTCCCTTTCATAAACGGAGTTGAATCACATGCAGTTTCTGGTCCTAGCACCAAGAGTTGTTTTGTGATAAGGAGAGTCACTATTGTGCTCATTTGGCCATACACAGTGCAAATAGCACTCGCGTCTGTACCCAGCAAGTGCATTGTATTGGACGCAAGAGAAACTACTGTTCTTGTCAGTTTCCTAAGCAGAGTTGAACTAGTTATGGCCATTGTGTGTAGGAAGCACAGTTCTTTGGTTCTGAGCAAGCTGACTGTTCTGGCTCTCTAGGAAACACAGTAGAGTAGAAGAGTGCTGCTTTCTCAAAAGCAGAGTGTGTTTCTTGTAAGGCGAGCCAGAGTTTAATTCCCTTTCATAAACGGAGTTGAATCACATGCAAATTCTGGTCCTAGCAGCAAGAGTTGTTTTCTGGTAAGGAGATTCACTATTGTGCTCAATTGGCCATACACATTGCAAATAGCACTCGTGTCTGTTCCCAGCAAATGCATTGTATTGGACGCAAGAGAAACTACTGTTCTTGTCAGTTTCCTAAGCAGAGTTGAATTAGATATGGCCCTTGTGTGTAGGAAGCACAGTTCTTTAGTTCTGAGCAAGCTGACAGTTCTGGCTATATAGGAAACACAGTAGAGTAGAAGAGTGCTGCTTTCTCTAAAGCAGAGTGCGTTTCTTGTAAGGCGAGCTAGAGTTGAATTCCCTTTCATAAACGGAGTTGAATCACATGCAGTTTCTGGTCCTAGCAGCAAAAGTTGTTTTCTGCTAAGGAGATTCACTATTGTGCTCAATTGGCCTTACACAGTGCAAATAGCACTCGCGTCTTATCCCAGCAAATGCAGTGTATTGGACGCAAGAGAAACTACTGTTCTTGTCAGTTTCCTAAGCAGAGTTGAATTAGATATGGCCCTTGTGTGTAGGAAGCACAGTTCTTTAGTTCTGAGCAAGCTGACTGTTCTGGCTCTATAGGAAACACAGTAGAGTAGAAGAGTGCTGCTTTCTCAAAAGCAGAGTGTGTTTCTTGTAAGGCGAGCTAGAGTTGAATTCCCTTTCAAAAACGGAGTTGAATCACATGCAGTTTCTGGTCCTAGCAGCAAAAGTTGTTTTCTGATAAGGAGATTCACTATTGTGCTCAATTGGCCTTACACAGTGCAAATAGCACTCGCGTCTGTTCCCAGCAAATGCAGTGTATTGGACGCAAGAGAAACTACTGTTCTCTCAGTTTCCTAAGCAGAGTTGAATTAGATATGGCCCTTGTGTGTAGGAAGCACAGTTCTTTAGTTCTGAGCAAGCTGACAGTTCTGGCTCTATAGGAAACACAGTAGAGTAGAAGAGTGCTGCTTTCTCAAAAGCAGAGTGTGTTTCTTGTAAGGCAAGCTAGAGTTGAATTCCCTTTCATAATCGGAGTTGAATCACATGCAAATTCTGGTCCTAGCAGCAAGAGTTGTTTTCTGGTAAGGAGATTAACTATTGTGCTCAATTGGCCATACACATTGCAAATAGCACTCGTGTCTGTTCCCAGCAAATGCAGTGTATTGGACGCAAGAGAAACTACTGTTCTTGTCAGTTTCCTAAGCAGAGTTGAATTAGATATGGCCCTTGTGTGTAGGAAGCACAGTTCTTTAGTTCTGAGCAAGCTGACAGTTCTGGCTATATAGGAAACACAGTAGAGTAGAAGAGTGCTGCTTTCTCTAAAGCAGAGTGCGTTTCTTGTAAGGCGAGCTAGAGTTGAATTCCCTTTCATAAACGGAGTTGAATCACATGCAGTTTCTGGTCCTAGCAGCAAAAGTTGTTTTCTGCTAAGGAGATTCACTATTGTGCTCAATTGGCCTTACACAGTGCAAATAGCACTCGCGTCTTATCCCAGCAAATGCAGTGTATTGGACGCAAGAGAAACTACTGTTCTTGTCAGTTTCCTAAGCAGAGTTGAATTAGATATGGCCCTTGTGTGTAGGAAGCACAGTTCTTTAGTTCTGAGCAAGCTGACAGTTCTGGCTATATAGGAAACACAGTAGAGTAGAAGAGTGCTGCTTTCTCTAAAGCAGAGTGTGTTTCTTGTAAGGCGAGCTAGAGTTGAATTCCCTTTCATAAACGGAGTTGAATCACATGCAGTTTCTGGTCCTAGCATCAAAAGTTGTTTTCTGGTAAGGA
Source organism: Peromyscus californicus insignis (assembly GCF_007827085.1). Taxonomy (NCBI): domain Eukaryota; kingdom Metazoa; phylum Chordata; class Mammalia; order Rodentia; family Cricetidae; genus Peromyscus; species Peromyscus californicus. The sequence continues at coordinate 107,264 of NW_026294414.1, read as the reverse complement.
GATTCCCTATTGTGCTCAATTGGCCTTACACAGTGCAAATAGCACTCGCGTCTTATCCCAGCAAATGCAGTGTATTGGACGCAAGAGAAACTACTGTTCTTGTCAGTTTCCTAAGCAGAGTTGAATTAGATATGGCCCTTGTGTGTAGGAAGCACAGTTCTTTAGTTCTGAGCAAGCTGACAGTTCTGGCTCTATAGGAAACACAGTAGAGTAGAAGAGTGCTGCTTTCTCAAAAGCAGAGTGTGTTTCTTGTAAGGCAAGCTAGAGTTGAATACCCTTTCATAAACGGAGTTGAATCACATGCAGTTTCTGGTCCTAGCCCCAAGAGTTGTTTTCTGGTAAGGAGAGTCACTATTGTGCTCAATTGGCCATACACATTGCAAATAACACTCGCGTCTGTTCCCAGCAAATGCAGTGTATTGGACGCAAGAGAAACTACTGTTCTTGTCAGTTTCCTAAGCAGAGTTGAATTCGATATGGCCCTTGTGTGTAGGAAGCACAGTTCTTTAGTTCTGAGCAAGCTGACAGTTCTGGCTATATAGGAAACACAGTAGAGTAGAAGATTGCTGCTTTCTCTAAAGCAGAGTGTGTTTCTTGTAAGGCGAGCCAGAGTTGAATTCCCTTTCATAAACGGAGTTGAATCACATGCAGTTTCTGGTCCTAGCATCAAAAGTTGTTTTCTGGTAAGGAGATTCACTATTGTGCTCAATTGGCCTTACACAGTGCAAATAGCACTCGCGTCTTATCCCAGCAAATGCAGTGTATTGGACGCAAGAGAAACTACTGTTCTTGTCAGTTTCCTAAGCAGAGTTGAATTAGATATGGCCCTTGTGTGTAGGAAGCACAGTTCTTTAGTTCTGAGCAAGCTGACAGTTCTGGCTATATAGGAAACACAGTAGAGTAGAAGAGAGCTGCTTTCTCAAAAGCAGAGTGTGTTTCTTGTAAGGCAAGCAAGAGTTGAATTCCCTTTCATAAACGGAGTTGAATCACATGCAGTTTCTGGTCCTAGCACCAAGAGTTGTTTTGTGATAAGGAGAGTCACTATTGTGCTCATTTGGCCATACACAGTGCAAATAGCACTCGCGTCTGTACCCAGCAAGTGCATTGTATTGGACGCAAGAGAAACTACTGTTCTTGTCAGTTTCCTAAGCAGAGTTGAACTAGTTATGGCCATTGTGTGTAGGAAGCACAGTTCTTTGGTTCTGAGCAAGCTGACTGTTCTGGCTCTCTAGGAAACACAGTAGAGTAGAAGAGTGCTGCTTTCTCAAAAGCAGAGTGTGTTTCTTGTAAGGCGAGCCAGAGTTTAATTCCCTTTCATAAACGGAGTTGAATCACATGCAAATTCTGGTCCTAGCAGCAAGAGTTGTTTTCTGGTAAGGAGATTCACTATTGTGCTCAATTGGCCATACACATTGCAAATAGCACTCGTGTCTGTTCCCAGCAAATGCATTGTATTGGACGCAAGAGAAACTACTGTTCTTGTCAGTTTCCTAAGCAGAGTTGAATTAGATATGGCCCTTGTGTGTAGGAAGCACAGTTCTTTAGTTCTGAGCAAGCTGACAGTTCTGGCTATATAGGAAACACAGTAGAGTAGAAGAGTGCTGCTTTCTCTAAAGCAGAGTGCGTTTCTTGTAAGGCGAGCTAGAGTTGAATTCCCTTTCATAAACGGAGTTGAATCACATGCAGTTTCTGGTCCTAGCAGCAAAAGTTGTTTTCTGCTAAGGAGATTCACTATTGTGCTCAATTGGCCTTACACAGTGCAAATAGCACTCGCGTCTTATCCCAGCAAATGCAGTGTATTGGACGCAAGAGAAACTACTGTTCTTGTCAGTTTCCTAAGCAGAGTTGAATTAGATATGGCCCTTGTGTGTAGGAAGCACAGTTCTTTAGTTCTGAGCAAGCTGACTGTTCTGGCTCTATAGGAAACACAGTAGAGTAGAAGAGTGCTGCTTTCTCAAAAGCAGAGTGTGTTTCTTGTAAGGCGAGCTAGAGTTGAATTCCCTTTCAAAAACGGAGTTGAATCACATGCAGTTTCTGGTCCTAGCAGCAAAAGTTGTTTTCTGATAAGGAGATTCACTATTGTGCTCAATTGGCCTTACACAGTGCAAATAGCACTCGCGTCTGTTCCCAGCAAATGCAGTGTATTGGACGCAAGAGAAACTACTGTTCTCTCAGTTTCCTAAGCAGAGTTGAATTAGATATGGCCCTTGTGTGTAGGAAGCACAGTTCTTTAGTTCTGAGCAAGCTGACAGTTCTGGCTCTATAGGAAACACAGTAGAGTAGAAGAGTGCTGCTTTCTCAAAAGCAGAGTGTGTTTCTTGTAAGGCAAGCTAGAGTTGAATTCCCTTTCATAATCGGAGTTGAATCACATGCAAATTCTGGTCCTAGCAGCAAGAGTTGTTTTCTGGTAAGGAGATTCACTATTGTGCTCAATTGGCCATACACATTGCAAATAGCACTCGTGTCTGTTCCCAGCAAATGCAGTGTATTGGACGCAAGAGAAACTACTGTTCTTGTCAGTTTCCTAAGCAGAGTTGAATTAGATATGGCCCTTGTGTGTAGGAAGCACAGTTCTTTAGTTCTGAGCAAGCTGACAGTTCTGGCTATATAGGAAACACAGTAGAGTAGAAGAGTGCTGCTTTCTCTAAAGCAGAGTGCGTTTCTTGTAAGGCGAGCTAGAGTTGAATTCCCTTTCATAAACGGAGTTGAATCACATGCAGTTTCTGGTCCTAGCAGCAAAAGTTGTTTTCTGCTAAGGAGATTCACTATTGTGCTCAATTGGCCTTACACAGTGCAAATAGCACTCGCGTCTTATCCCAGCAAATGCAGTGTATTGGACGCAAGAGAAACTACTGTTCTTGTCAGTTTCCTAAGCAGAGTTGAATTAGATATGGCCCTTGTGTGTAGGAAGCACAGTTCTTTAGTTCTGAGCAAGCTGACAGTTCTGGCTATATAGGAAACACAGTAGAGTAGAAGAGTGCTGCTTTCTCTAAAGCAGAGTGTGTTTCTTGTAAGGCGAGCTAGAGTTGAATTCCCTTTCATAAACGGAGTTGAATCACATGCAGTTTCTGGTCCTAGCATCAAAAGTTGTTTTCTGGTAAGGAGATTCCCTATTGTGCTCAACTGGCCTTACACAGTGCAAATAGCACTCGCGTCTTATCCCAGCAAATGCAGTGTATTGGACGCAAGAGAAACTACTGTTATTGTCAGTTTCCTAAGCAGAGTTGAATTAGATATGGCCCTTGTGTGTAGGAAGCACAGTTCTTTAGTTCTGAGCAAGCTGACAGTTCTGGCTCTATAGGAAACACAGTAGAGTAGAAGAGTGCTGCTTTCTCAAAAGCAGAGTGTGTTTCTTGTAAGGCAAGCTAGAGTTGAATACCCTTTCATAAACGGAGTTGAATCACATGCAGTTTCTGGTCCTAGCCCCAAGAGTTGTTTTCTGGTAAGGAGAGTCACTATTGTGCTCAATTGGCCATACACATTGCAAATAACACTCGCGTCTGTTCCCAGCAAATGCAGTGTATTGGACGCAAGAGAAACTACTGTTCTTGTCAGTTTCCTAAGCAGAGTTGAATTCGATATGGCCCTTGTGTGTAGGAAGCACAGTTCTTTAGTTCTGAGCAAGCTGACAGTTCTGGCTATATAGGAAACACAGTAGAGTAGAAGATTGCTGCTTTCTCTAAAGCAGAGTGTGTTTCTTGTAAGGCGAGCCAGAGTTGAATTCCCTTTCATAAACGGAGTTGAATCACATGCAGTTTCTGGTCCTAGCATCAAAAGTTGTTTTCTGGTAAGGAGATTCACTATTGTGCTCAATTGGCCTTACACAGTGCAAATAGCACTCGCGTCTTATCCCAGCAAATGCAGTGTATTGGACGCAAGAGAAACTACTGTTCTTATCAGTTTCCTAAGCAGAGTTGAATTAGATATGGCCCTTGTGTGTAGGAAGCACAGTTCTTTAGTTCTGAGCAAGCTGACAGTTCTGGCTATATAGGAAACACAGTAGAGTAGAAGAGAGCTGCTTTCTCAAAAGCAGAGTGTGTTTCTTGTAAGGCAAGCAAGAGTTGAATTCCCTTTCATAAACGGAGTTGAATCACATGCAGTTTCTGGTCCTAGCACCAAGAGTTGTTTTGTGATAAGGAGAGTCACTATTGTGCTCATTTGGCCATACACAGTGCAAATAGCACTCGCGTCTGTACCCAGCAAGTGCATTGTATTGGACGCAAGAGAAACTACTGTTCTTGTCAGTTTCCTAAGCAGAGTTGAACTAGTTATGGCCATTGTGTGTAGGAAGCACAGTTCTTTGGTTCTGAGCAAGCTGACTGTTCTGGCTCTATAGGAAACACAGTAGAGTAGAAGAGTGCTGCTTTCTCAAAAGCAGAGTGTGTTTCTTGTAAGGCGAGCCAGAGTTTAATTCCCTTTCATAAACGGAGTTGAATCACATGCAAATTCTGGTCCTAGCAGCAAGAGTTGTTTTCTGGTAAGGAGATTCACTATTGTGCTCAATTGGCCATACACATTGCAAATAGCACTCGTGTCTGTTCCCAGCAAATGCATTGTATTGGACGCAAGAGAAACTACTGTTCTTGTCAGTTTCCTAAGCAGAGTTGAATTAGATATGGCCCTTGTGTGTAGGAAGCACAGTTCTTTAGTTCTGAGCAAGCTGACAGTTCTGGCTATATAGGAAACACAGTAGAGTAGAAGAGTGCTGCTTTCTCTAAAGCAGAGTGCGTTTCTTGTAAGGCGAGCTAGAGTTGAATTCCCTTTCATAAACGGAGTTGAATCACATGCAGTTTCTGGTCCTAGCAGCAAAAGTTGTTTTCTGCTAAGGAGATTCACTATTGTGCTCAATTGGCCTTACACAGTGCAAATAGCACTCGCGTCTTATCCCAGCAAATGCAGTGTATTGGACGCAAGAGAAACTACTGTTCTTGTCAGTTTCCTAAGCAGAGTTGAATTAGATATGGCCCTTGTGTGTAGGAAGCACAGTTCTTTAGTTCTGAGCAAGCTGACTGTTCTGGCTCTATAGGAAACACAGTAGAGTAGAAGAGTGCTGCTTTCTCAAAAGCAGAGTGTGTTTCTTGTAAGGCGAGCTAGAGTTGAATTCCCTTTCAAAAACGGAGTTGAATCACATGCAGTTTCTGGTCCTAGCAGCAAAAGTTGTTTTCTGATAAGGAGATTCACTATTGTGCTCAATTGGCCTTACACAGTGCAAATAGCACTCGCGTCTGTTCCCAGCAAATGCAGTGTATTGGACGCAAGAGAAACTACTGTTCTCTCAGTTTCCTAAGCAGAGTTGAATTAGATATGGCCCTTGTGTGTAGGAAGCACAGTTCTTTAGTTCTGAGCAAGCTGACAGTTCTGGCTCTATAGGAAACACAGTAGAGTAGAAGAGTGCTGCTTTCTCAAAAGCAGAGTGTGTTTCTTGTAAGGCAAGCTAGAGTTGAATTCCCTTTCATAAACGGAGTTGAATCACATGCAATTTCTGGTCCTAGCAGCAAGAGTTGTTTTCTGGTAAGGAGATTCACTATTGTGCTCAATTGGCCATACACAGTGCAAATAGCACTCGCGTCTGTTCCCAGCAAATGCAGTGTATTGGACGCAAGAGAAACTACTGTTCTTGTCAGTTTCCTAAGCAGAGTTGAATTCGATATGGCCCTTGTGTGTAGGAAGCACAGTTCTTTAGTTCTGAGTAAGCTGACAGTTCTGGCTATATAGGAAACACAGTAGAGTAGAAGAGTGCTGCTTTCTCTAAAGCAGAGTGTGTTTCTTGTAAGGCGAGCTAGAGTTGAATTCCCTTTCATAAACGGAGTTGAATCACATGCAGTTTCTGGTCCTAGCATCAAAAGTTGTTTTCTGGTAAGTAGATTCACTATTGTGCTCAATTGGCCTTACACAGTGCAAATAGCACTCGCGTCTTATCCCAGCAAATGCAGTGTATTGGACGCAAGAGAAACTACTGTTCTTGTCAGTTTCCTAAGCAGAGTTGAATTAGATATGGCCCTTGTGTGTAGAAAGCACAGTTCTTTAGTTCTGAGCAAGCTGACAGTTCTGGCTCTATAGGAAACACAGTAGAGTAGAAGAGTGCTGCTTTCTCAAAAGCAGAGTGTGTTTCTTGTAAGGCAAGCTAGAGTTGAATACCCTTTCATAAACGGAGTTGAATCACATGCATTTTCTGGTCCTAGCCCCAAGAGTTGTTTTCTGGTAAGGAGAGTCACTATTGTGCTCAATTGGCCATACACATTGCAAATAACACTCGCGTCTGTTCCCAGCAAATGCAGTGTATTGGACGCAAGAGAAACTACTGTTCTTGTCAGTTTCCTAAGCAGAGTTGAATTAGATATGGCCCTTGTGTGTAGGAAGCACAGTTCTTTAGTTCTGAGCAAGCTGACAGTTCTGGCTATATAGGAAACACAGTAGAGTAGAAGATTGCTGCTTTCTCTAAAGCAGAGTGTGTTTCTTGTAAGGCGAGCCAGAGTTGAATTCCCTTTCATAAACGGAGTTGAATCACATGCAGTTTCTGGTCCTAGCAGCAAAAGTTGTTTTCTGGTAAGGAGATTCACTATTGTGCTCAATTGGCCTTACACAGTGCAAATAGCACTCGCGTCTGTTCCCAGCAAATGCAGTGTATTGGACGCAAGAGAAACTACTGTTCTTGTCAGTTTCCTAAGCAGAGTTGAATTAGATATGGCCCTTGTGTGTAGGAAGCACAGTTCTTTAGTTCTGAGCAAGCTGACAGTTCTGGCTCTATAGGAAACACAGTAGAGTAGAAGAGTGCTGCTTTCTCAAAAGCAGAGTGTGTTTCTTGTAAGGCAAGCTAGAGTTGAATTCCCTTTCATAAACGGAGTTGAATCACATGCAGTTTCTGGTCCTAGCACCAAGAGTTGTTTTCTGGTAAGGAGAGTCACTATTGTGCTCATTTGGCCATACACAGTGCAAATAGCACTCGCGTCTGTACCCAGCAAGTGCATTGTATTGGACGCAAGAGAAACTACTGTTCTTGTCAGTTTCCTAAGCAGAGTTGAACTAGTTATGGCCATTGTGTGTAGGAAGCACAGTTCTTTGGTTCTGAGCAAGCTGACTGTTCTGGCTCTATAGGAAACACAGTAGAGTAGAAGAGTGCTGCTTTCTCTAAAGCAGAGTGTGTTTCTTGTAAGGCGAGCTAGAGTTGAATTCCCTTTCATAAACGGAGTTGAATCACATGCAGTTTCTTGTCCTAGCAGCAAAAGTTGTTTTCTGATAAGGAGATTCACTATTGTGCTCAATTGGCCTTACACATTGCAAATAGCACTCGCGTCTGTTCCCAGCAAATGCAGTGTATTGGACGCAAGAGAAACTACTGTTCTTGTCAGTTTCCTAAGCAGAGTTGAATTAGATATGGCCCTTGTGTGTAGGAAGCACAGTTCTTTAGTTCTGAGCAAGCTGACAGTTCTGGCTATATAGGAAACACAGTAGAGTAGAAGAGTGCTGCTTTCTCAAAAGCAGAGTGTGTTTCTTGTAAGGCGAGCTAGAGCTGAATTCCCTTTCATAAACGGAGTTGAATCACATGCAGTTTCTGGTCCTAGCATCAAAAGTTGTTTTCTGGTAAGGAGATTCACTATTGTGCTCAATTGGCCTTACACAGTGCAAATAGCACTCGCGTCTTATCCCTGCAAATGCAGTGTATTGGACGCAAGAGAAACTACTGTTCTTGTCAGTTTCCTAAGCAGAGTTGAATTAGATATGGCCCTTGTGTGTAGGAAGCACAGTTCTTTAGTTCTGAGCAAGCTGACAGTTCTGGCTATATAGGAAACACAGTAGAGTAGAAGAGACCTGCTTTCTCAAAAGCAGAGTGTGTTTCTTGTAAGGCAAGCAAGAGTTGAATTCCCTTTCATAAACGGAGTTGAATCACATGCAGTTTCTGGTCCTAGCACCAAGAGTTGTTTTGTGATAAGGAGAGTCACTATTGTGCTCATTTGGCCATACACAGTGCAAATAGCACTCGCGTCTGTACCCAGCAAGTGCATTGTATTGGACGCAAGAGAAACTACAGTTCTTGTCAGTTTCCTAAGCAGAGTTGAACTAGTTATGGCCATTGTGTGTAGGAAGCACAGTTCTTTGGTTCTGAGCAAGCGGACTGTTCTGGCTCTCTAGGAAACACAGTAGAGTAGAAGAGTGCTGCTTTCTCAAAAGCAGAGTGTGTTTCTTGTAAGGCGAGCCAGAGTTTAATTCCCTTTCATAAACGGAGTTGAATCACATGCAAATTCTGGTCCTAGCAGCAAGAGTTGTTTTCTGGTAAGGAGATTAACTATTGTTCTCAATTGGCCATACACATTGCAAATAGCACTCGTGTCTGTTCCCAGCAAATGCAGTGTATTGGACGCAAGAGAAACTACTGTTCTTGTCAGTTTCCTAAGCAGAGTTGAATTAGATATGGCCCTTGTGTGTAGGAAGCACAGTTCTTTAGTTCTGAGCAAGCTGACAGTTCTGGCTATATAGGAAACACAGTAGAGTAGAAGAGTGCTGCTTTCTCAAAAGCAGAGTGTGTTTCTTGTAAGGCGAGCTAGAGTTGAATTCCCTTTCATAAACGGAGTTGAATCACATGCAGTTTCTGGTCCTAGCAGCAAAAGTTGTTTTCTGATAAGGAGATTCACTATTGTGCTCAATTGGCCTTACACAGTGCAAATAGCACTCGCGTCTGTTCCCAGCAAATGCAGTGTAATGGACGCAAGAGAAACTACTGTTCTCTCAGTTTCCTAAGCAGAGTTGAATTAGATATGGCCCTTGTGTGTAGGAAGCACAGTTCTTTAGTTCTGAGCAAGCTGACAGTTCTGGCTCTATAGGAAACACAGTAGAGTAGAAGAGTGCTGCTTTCTCAAAAGCAGAGTGTGTTTCTTGTAAGGCAAGCTAGAGTTGAATTCCCTTTCATAATCGGAGTTGAATCACATGCAAATTCTGGTCCTAGCAGCAAGAGTTGTTTTCTGGTAAGGAGATTAACTATTGTGCTCAATTGGCCATACACATTGCAAATAGCACTCGTGTCTGTTCCCAGCAAATGCAGTGTATTGTATGCAAGAGAAACTACTGTTCTTGTCAGTTTCCTAAGCAGAGTTGAATTAGATATGGCCCTTGTGTGTAGGAAGCACAGTTCTTTAGTTCTGAGCAAGCTGACAGTTCTGCCTATATAGGAAACACAGTAGAGTAGAAGAGTGCTGCTTTCTCAAAAGCAGAGTGTGTTTCTTGTAAGGCGAGCTAGAGTTGAATTCCCTTTCATAAACGGAGTTGAATCACATGCAGTTTCTGGTCCTAGCATCAAAAGTTGTTTTCTGGTAAGGAGATTCCCTATTGTGCTCAATTGGCCTTACACAGTGCAAATAGCACTCGCGTCTTATCCCAGCAAATGCAGTGTATTGGACGCAAGAGAAACTACTGTTCTTGTCAGTTTCCTAAGCAGAGTTGAATTAGATATGGCCCTTGTGTGTAGGAAGCACAGTTCTTTAGTTCTGAGCAAGCTGACAGTTCTGGCTCTATAGGAAACACAGTAGAGTAGAAGAGTGCTGCTTTCTCAAAAGCAGAGTGTGTTTCTTGTAAGGCAAGCTAGAGTTGAATACCCTTTCATAAACGGAGTTGAATCACATGCAGTTTCTGGTCCTAGCCCCAAGAGTTGTTTTCTGGTAAGGAGAGTCACTATTGTGCTCAATTGGCCATACACATTGCAAATAACACTCGCGTCTGTTCCCAGCAAATGCAGTGTATTGGACGCAAGAGAAACTACTGTTCTTGTCAGTTTCCTAAGCAGAGTTGAATTAGATATGGCCCTTGTGTGTAGGAAGCACAGTTCTTTAGTTCTGAGCAAGCTGACTGTTCTGGCTATATAGGAAATACAGTAGAGTAGAAGATTGCTGCTTTCTCTAAAGCAGAGTGTGTTTCTTGTAAGGCGAGCCAGAGTTGAATTCCCTTTCATAAACGGAGTTGAATCACATGCAGTTTCTGGTCCTAGCAGCAAAAGTTGTTTTCTGGTAAGGAGATTCACTATTGTGCTCAATTGGACTTACACAGTGCAAATAGCACTCGCGTCTTATCCCAGCAAATGCAGTGTATTGGACGCAAGAGAAACTACTGTTCTTGTCAGTTTCCTAAGCAGAGTTGAATTAGATATGGCCCTTGTGTGTAGGAAGCACAGTTCTTTAGTTCTGAGCAAGCTGACTGTTCTGGCACTATAGGAAACACAGTAGAGTAGAAGAGTGCTGCTTTCTCAAAAGCAGAGTGTGTTTCTTGTAAGGCAAGCTAGAGTTGAATTCCCTTTCATAAACGGAGTTGAATCACATGCAATTTCTGGTCCTAGCAGCAAGAGTTGTTTTCTGGTAAGGAGATTCACTATTGTGCTCAATTGGCCATACACAGTGCAAATAGCACTCGCGTCTGTTCCCAGCAAATGCAGTGTATTGGACGCAAGAGAAACTACTGTTCTTGTCAGTTTCCTAAGCAGAGTTGAATTCGATATGGCCCTTGTGTGTAGGAAGCACAGTTCTTTAGTTCTGAGTAAGCTGACAGTTCTGGCTATATAGGAAACACAGTAGAGTAGAAGAGTGCTGCTTTCTCTAAAGCAGAGTGTGTTTCTTGTAAGGCAAGCTAGAGTTGAATTCCCTTTCATAAACGGAGTTGAATCACATGCAGTTTCTGGTCCTAGCATCAAAAGTTGTTTTCTGGTAAGTAGATTCACTATTGTGCTCAATTGGCCTTACACAGTGCAAATAGCACTCGCGTCTTATCCCAGCAAATGCAGTGTATTGGACGCAAGAGAAACTACTGTTCTTGTCAGTTTCCTAAGCAGAGTTGAATTAGATATGGCCCTTGTGTGTAGGAAGCACAGTTCTTTAGTTCTGAGCAAGCTGACAGTTCTGGCTCTATAGGAAACACAGTAGAGTAGAAGAGTGCTGCTTTCTCAAAAGCAGAGTGTGTTTCTTGTAAGGCAAGCTAGAGTTGAATTCCCTTTCATAAACGGAGTTGAATCACATGCAGTTTCTGGTCCTAGCACCAAGAGTTGTTTTCTGGTAAGGAGAGTCACTATTGTGCTCATTTGGCCATACACAGTGCAAATAGCACTCGCGTCTGTACCCAGCAAGTGCATTGTATTGGACGCAAGAGAAACTACTGTTCTTGTCAGTTTCCTAAGCAGAGTTGAACTAGTTATGGCCATTGTGTGTAGGAAGCACAGTTCTTTGGTTCTGAGCAAGCTGACTGTTCTGGCTCTATAGGAAACACAGTAGAGTAGAAGAGTGCTGCTTTCTCTAAAGCAGAGTGTGTTTCTTGTAAGGCGAGCTAGAGTTGAATTCCCTTTCATAAACGGAGTTGAATCACATGCAGTTTCTGGTCCTAGCAGCAAAAGTTGTTTTCTGATAAGGAGATTCACTATTGTGCTCAATTGGCCTTACACAGTGCAAATAGCACTCGCGTCTGTTCCCAGCAAATGCAGTGTATTGGACGCAAGAGAAACTACTGTTCTTGTCAGTTTCCTAAGCAGAGTTGAATTAGATATGGCCCTTGTGTGTAGGAAGCACAGTTCTTTAGTTCTGAGCAAGCTGACAGTTCTGGCTATATAGGAAACACAGTAGAGTAGAAGAGTGCTGCTTTCTCAAAAGCAGAGTGTGTTTCTTGTAAGGCGAGCTAGAGTTGAATTCCCTTTCATAAACGGAGTTGAATCACATGCAGTTTCTGGTCCTAGCATCAAAAGTTGTTTTCTGGTAAGGAGATTCACTATTGTGCTCAATTGGCCTTACACAGTGCAAATAGCACTCGCGTCTTATCCCAGCAAATGCAGTGTATTGGACGCAAGAGAAACTACTGTTCTTGTCAGTTTGCTAAGCAGAGTTGAATTAGATATGGCCCTTGTGTGTAGGAAGCACAGTTCTTTAGTTCTGAGCAAGCTGACAGTTCTGGCTCTATAGGAAACACAGTAGAGTAGACGAGTGCTGCTTTCTCAAAAGCAGAGTGTGTTTCTTGTAAGGCAAGCTAGAGTTGAATTCCCTTTCATAAACGGAGTTGAATCACATGCAGTTTCTGGTCCTAGCCCCAAGAGTTGTTTTCTGTTAAGGAGAGTCACTATTGTGCTCAATTGGCCATACACATTGCAAATAACACTCGCGTCTGTTCCCAGCAAATGCAGTGTATTGGACGCAAGAGAAACTACTGTTCTTGTCAGTTTCCTAAGCAGAGTTGAATTAGATATGGCCCTTGTGTGTAGGAAGCACAGTTCTTTAGTTCTGAGCAAGCTGACTGTTCTGGCTCTATAGGAAACACAGTAGAGTAGAAGAGTTCTGCTTTCTCAAAAGCAGAGTGTGTTTCTTGTAAGGCGAGCTAGAGTTGAATTCCCTTTCAAAAACGGAGTTGAATCACATGCAGTTTCTGGTCCTAGCAGCAAAAGTTGTTTTCTGATAAGGAGATTCACTATTGTGCTCAATTGGCCTTACACAGTGCAAATAGCACTCGCGTCTGTTCCCAGCAAATGCAGTGTATTGGACGCAAGAGAAACTACTGTTCTCTCAGTTTCCTAAGCAGAGTTGAATTAGATATGGCCCTTGTGTGTAGGAAGCACAGTTCTTTAGTTCTGAGCAAGCTGACAGTTCTGGCTCTATAGGAAACACAGTAGAGTAGAAGAGTGCTGCTTTCTCAAAAGCAGAGTGTGTTTCTTGTAAGGCAAGCTAGAGTTGAATTCCCTTTCATAAACGGAGTTGAATCACATGCAGTTTCTGGTCCTAGCCCCAAGAGTTGTTTTCTGGTAAGGAGAGTCACTATTGTGCTCAATTGGCCATACACATTGCAAATAACACTCGCGTCTGTTCCCAGCAAATGCAGTGTATTGGACGCAAGAGAAACTACTGTTCTTGTCAGTTTCCTAAGCAGAGTTGAATTAGATATGGCCCTTGTGTGTAGGAAGCACAGTTCTTTAGTTCTGAGCAAGCTGACAGTTCTGGCTATATAGGAAACACAGTAGAGTAGAAGAGTGCTGCTTTCTCAAAAGCAGAGTGTGTTTCTTGTAAGGCGAGCCAGAGTTTAATTCCCTTTCATAATCGGAGTTGAATCACATGCAAATTCTGGTCCTAGCAGCAAGAGTTGTTTTCTGGTAAGGAGATTAACTATTGTGCTCAATTGGCCATACACATTGCAAATAGCACTCGTGTCTGTTCCCAGCAAATGCAGTGTATTGGACGCAAGAGAAACTACTGTTCTTGTCAGTTTCCTAAGCAGAGTTGAATTAGATATGGCCCTTGTGTGTAGGAAGCACAGTTCTTTAGTTCTGAGCAAGCTGACAGTTCTGGCTATATAGGAAACACAGTAGAGTAGAAGATTGCTGCTTTCTCTAAAGCAGAGTGTGTTTCTTGTAAGGCGAGCCAGAGTTGAATTCCCTTTCATAAACGGAGTTGAATCACATGCAGTTTCTGGTCCTAGCTCCAAAAGTTGTTTTCTGGTAAGGAGATTCACTATTGTGCTCAATTGGCCTTACACAGTGCAAATAGCACTCGCGTCTTATCCCAGCAAATGCAGTGTATTGGACGCAAGAGAAACTACTGTTCTTGTCAGTTTCCTAAGCAGAGTTGAATTAGATATGGCCCTTGTGTGTAGGAAGCACAGTTCTTTAGTTCTGAGCAAGCTGACTGTTCTGGCACTATAGGAAACACAGTAGAGTAGAAGAGTGCTGCTTTCTCAAAAGCAGAGTGTGTTTCTTGTAAGGCAAGCTAGAGTTGAATTCCGTTTCATAAACGGAGTTGAATCACATGCAATTTCTGGTCCTAGCAGCAAGAGTTGTTTTCTGGTAAGGAGATTCACTATTGTGCTCAATTGGCCATACACATTGCAAATAGCACTCGCGTCTGTTCCCAGCAAATGCAGTGTATTGGACGCAAGAGAAACTACTGTTCTTGTCAGTTTCCTAAGCAGAGTTGAATTAGATATGGCCCTTGTGTGTAGGAAGCACAGTTCTTTAGTTCTGAGCAAGCTGACAGTTCTGGCTATATAGGAAACACAGTAGAGTAGAAGAGTGCTGCTTTCTCAAAAGCAGAGTGTGTTTCTTGTAATGCGAGCTAGAGTTGAATTCCCTTTCATAAACGGAGTTGAATCACATGCAGTTTCTGGTCCTAGCATCAAAAGTTGTTTTCTGGTAAGGAGATTCACTATTGTGCTCAATTGGCCTTACACAGTGCAAATAGCACTTGCGTCTTATCCCAGCAAATGCAGTGTATTGGACGCAAGAGAAACTACTGTTCTTGTCAGTTTCCTAAGCAGAGTTGAATTAGATATGGCCCTTGTGTGTAGGAAGCACAGTTCTTTAGTTCTGAGCAAGCTGACAGTTCTGGCTCTATAGGAAACACAGTAGAGTAGAAGAGTGCTGCTTTCTCAAAAGCAGAGTGTGTTTCTTGTAAGGCAAGCTAGAGTTGAATTCCCTTTCATAAACGGAGTTGAATCACATGCAGTTTCTGGTCCTAGTCCCAAGAGTAGTTTTCTGGTAAGGAGAGTCACTATTGTGCTCAATTGGCCATACACATTGCAAATAACACTCGCGTCTGTTCCCAGCAAATGCAGTGTATTGGACGCAAGAGAAACTACTGTTCTTGTCAGTTTCCTAAGCAGAGTTGAATTAGATATGGCCCTTGTGTGTAGGAAGCACAGTTCTTTAGTTCTGAGCAAGCTGACAGTTCTGGCTATATAGGAAACACAGTAGAGTAGAAGATTGCTGCTTTCTCTAAAGCAGAGTGTGTTTCTTGTAAGGCGAGCCAGAGTTGAATTCCCTTTCATAAACGGAGTTGAATCACATGCAGTTTCTGGTCCTAGCAGCAAAAGTTGTTTTCTGCTAAGGAGATTCACTATTGTGCTCAATTGGCCTTACACAGTGCAAATAGCACTGGCGTCGAATCCCACCAAATGCAGTGTATTGGACGCAAGAGAAACTACTGTTCTTGTCAGTTTCCTAAGCAGAGTTGAATTAGATATGGCCCTTGTGTGTAGGAAGCACAGTTCTTTAGTTCTGAGCAAGCTGACTGTTCTGGCTCTATAGGAAACACAGTAGAGTAGAAGAATGCTGCTTTCTCAAAAGCAGAGTGTGTTTCTTGTAAGGCAAGCTAGAGTTGAATTCCCTTTCATAAACGGAGTTGAATCACATGCAATTTCTGGTCCTAGCAGCAAGAGTTGTTTTCTGGTAAGGAGATTCACTATTGTGCTCAATTGGCCATACACATTGCAAATAGCACTCGCGTCTGTTCCCAGCAAATGCAGTGTATTGGACGCAAGAGAAACTACTGTTCTTGTCAGTTTCCTAAGCAGAGTTGAATTCGATATGGCCCTTGTGTGTAGGAAGCACAGTTCTTTAGTTCTGAGCAAGCTGACAGTTCTGGCTCTATAGGAAACACAGTAGAGTAGAAGAGTGCTGCTTTCTCAAAAGCAGAGTGTGTTTCTTGTAAGGCAAGCTAGAGTTGAATTCCCTTTCATAAACGGAGTTGAATCACATGCAGTTTCTGGTCCTAGCACCAAGAGTTGTTTTCTGGTAAGGAGAGTCACTATTGTCCTCATTTGGCCATACACAGTGCAAATAGCACTCGCGTCTGTACCCAGCAGGTGCATTGTATTAGACGCAAGAGAAACTACTGTTCTTGTCAGTTTCCTAAGCAGAGTTGAACTAGTTATGGCCATTGTGTGTAGGAAGCACAGTTCTTTGGTTCTGAGCAAGCTGACTGTTCTGGCTCTATAGGAAACACAGTAGAGTAGAAGAGTGCTGCTTTCTCTAAAGCAGAGTGTGTTTCTTGTAAGGCGAGCCAGAGTTGAATTCCCTTTCATAAACGGAGTTGAATCACATGCAGTTTCTGATCCTAGCAGCAAAAGTTGTTTTCTGATAAGGAGATTCACTATTGTGCTCAATTGGCCTTACACAGTGCAAATAGCACTCGCGTCTGTTCCCAGCAAATGCAGTGTATTGGACGCAAGAGAAACTACTGTTCTTGTCAGTTTCCTAAGCAGAGTTGAATTAGATATGGCCCTTGTGTGTAGGAAGCACAGTTCTTTAGTTCTGAGCAAGCTGACTGTTCTGGCTCTATAGGAAACACAGTAGAGTAGAAGAGTGCTGCTTTCTAAAGCAGAGTGTGTTTCTTGTAAGGCGAGCTAGAGTTGAATTCCCTTTCATAAACGGAGTTGAATCACATGCAGTTTCTGGTCCTAGCAGCAAAAGTTGTTTTCTGATAAGGAGATTCACTATTGTGCTCAATTGGCCTTACACAGTGCAAATAGCACTCGCGTATGTTCCCAGCAAATGCAGTGTATTGGACGCAAGAGAAACTACTGTTCTTGTCAGTTTCCTAAGCAGAGTTGAATTAGATATGGCCCTTGTGTGTAGGAAGCACAGTTCTTTAGTTCTGAGCAAGCTGACAGTTCTGGCTATATAGGAAACACAGTAGAGTAGAAGAGTGCTGCTTTCTCAAAAGCAGAGTGTGTTTCTTGTAAGGCGAGCTAGAGTTGAATTCCCTTTCATAAACGGAGTTGAATCACATGCAGTTTCTGGTCCTAGCATCAAAAGTTGTTTTCTGGTAAGGAGATTCACTATTGTGCTCAATTGGCCTTACACAGTGCAAATAGCACTCGCGTCTTATCCCAGCAAATGCAGTGTATTGGACGCAAGAGAAACTACTGTTCTTGTCAGTTTCCTAAGCAGAGTTGAATTAGATATGGCCCTTGTGTGTAGGAAGCACAGTTCTTTAGTTCTGAGCAAGCTGACAGTTCTGGCTATATAGGAAACACAGTAGAGTAGAAGAGTGCGGCTTTCTCAAAAGCAGAGTGTGTTTCTTGTAAGGCAAGCTAGAGTTGAATACCCTTTCATAAACGGAGTTGAATCACATGCAGTTTCTGGTCCTAGCCCCAAGAGTTGTTTTCTGGTAAGGAGAGTCACTATTGTGCTCAATTGGCCATACACATTGCAAATAACACTCGCGTCTGTTCCCAGCAAATGCAGTGTATTGGACGCAAGAGAAACTACTGTTCTTGTCAGTTTCCTAAGCAGAGTTGAATTAGATATGGCCCTTGTGTGTAGGAAGCACAGTTCTTTAGTTCTGAGCAAGCTGACAGTTCTGGCTATATAGGAAACACAGTAGAGTAGAAGATTGCTTCTTTCTCTAAAGCAGAGTGTGTTTCTTGTAAGGCGAGCCAGAGTTGAATTCCCTTTCATAAACGGAGTTGAATCACATGCAAATTCTGGTCCTAGCAGCAAGAGTTGTTTTCTGGTAAGGAGATTCTCTATTGTGCTCAATTGGCCATACACATTGCAAATAACACTCGCGTCTGTTCCCAGCAAATGCAGTGTATTGGACGCAAGAGAAACTACTGTTCTTGTCAGTTTCCTAAGCAGAGTTGAATTAGATATGGCCCTTGTGTGTAGGAAGCACAGTTCTTTAGTTCTGAGCAAGCTGACAGTTCTGGCTATATAGGAAACACAGTAGAGTAGAAGAGTGCTGCTTTCTCTAAAGCAGAGTGTGTTTCTTGTAAGGCGAGCTAGAGTTGAATTCCCTTTCATAAACGGAGTTGAATCACATGCAGTATCTGGTCCTAGCATCAAAAGTTGTTTTCTGGTAAGGAGATTCACTATTGTGCTCAATTGGCCTTACACAGTGCAAACAGCACTCGCGTCTTATCCCAGCAAATGCAGTGTATTGGACGCAAGAGAAACTACTGTTCTTGTCAGTTTCCTAAGCAGAGTTGAATTAGATATGGCCCTTGTGTGTAGGAAGCACAGTTCTTTAGTTCTGAGCAAGCTGACTGTTCTGGCTCTATAGGAAACACAGTAGAGTAGAAGAGTGCTGCTTTCTAAAGCAGAGTGTGTTTCTTGTAAGGCGAGCTAGAGTTGAATTCCCTTTCATAAACGGAGTTGAATCACATGCAGTTTCTGGTCCTAGCAGCAAAAGTTGTTTTCTGATAAGGAGATTCACTATTGTGCTCAATTGGCCTTACACAGTGCAAATAGCACTCGCGTCTGTTCCCAGCAAATGCAGTGTATTGGACGCAAGAGAAACTACTGTTCTTGTCAGTTTCCTAAGCAGAGTTGAATTAGATATGGCCCTTGTGTGTAGGAAGCACAGTTCTTTAGTTCTGAGCAAGCTGACAGTTCTGGCTATATAGGAAACACAGTAGAGTAGAAGAGTGCTGCTTTCTCAAAAGCAGAGTGTGTTTCTTGTAAGGCGAGCTAGAGTTGAATTCCCTTTCATAAACGGAGTTGAATCACATGCAGTTTCTGGTCCTAGCATCAAAAGTTGTTTTCTGGTAAGGAGATTCACTATTGTGCTCAATTGGCCTTACACAGTGCAAATAGCACTCGCGTCTTATCCCAGCAAATGCAGTGTATTGGACGCAAGAGAAACTACTGTTCTTGTCAGTTTCCTAAGCAGAGTTGAATTAGATATGGCCCTTGTGTGTAGGAAGCACAGTTCTTTAGTTCTGAGCAAGCTGACAGTTCTGGCTATATAGGAAACACAGTAGAGTAGAAGAGTGCTGCTTTCTCAAAAGCAGAGTGTGTTTCTTGTAAGGCAAGCTAGAGTTGAATACCCTTTCATAAACGGAGTTGAATCACAAGCAGTTTCTGGTCCTAGCCCCAAGAGTTGTTTTCTGGTAAGGAGAGTCACTATTGTGCTCAATTGGCCATACACATTGCAAATAACACTCGCGTCTGTTCCCAGCAAATGCAGTGTATTGGACGCAAGAGAAACTACTGTTCTTGTCAGTTTCCTAAGCAGAGTTGAATTAGATATGGCCCTTGTGTGTAGGAAGCACAGTTCTTTAGTTCTGAGCAAGCTGACAGTTCTGGCTCTATAGGAAACACAGTAGAGTAGAAGATTGCTGCTTACTCTAAAGCAGAGTGTGTTTCTTGTAAGGCGAGCCAGAGTTGAATTCCCTTTCATAAACGGAGTTGAATCACATGCAAATTCTGGTCCTAGCAGCAAGAGTTGTTTTCTGGTAAGGAGATTCACTATTGTGCTCAATTGGCCATACACATTGCAAATAACACTCGCGTCTGTTCCCAGCAAATGCAGTGTATTGGACGCAAGAGAAACTACTGTTCTTGTCAGTTTCCTAAGCAGAGTTGAATTAGATATGGCCCTTGTGTGTAGGAAGCACAGTTCTTTAGTTCTGAGCAAGCTGACAGTTCTGGCTATATAGGAAACACAGTAGAGTAGAAGAGTGCTGCTTTCTCTAAAGCAGAGTGTGTTTCTTGTAAGGCGAGCTAGAGTTGAATTCCCTTTCATAAACGGAGTTGAATCACATGCAGTTTCTGGTCCTAGCATCAAAAGTTGTTTTCTGGTAAGGAGATTCACTATTGTGCTCAATTGGCCTTACACAGTGCAAATAGCACTCGCGTCTTATCCCAGCAAATGCAGTGTATTGGACGCAAGAGAAACTACTGTTCTTGTCAGTTTCCTAAGCAGAGTTGAATTAGATATGGCCCTTGTGTGTAGGAAGCACAGTTCTTTAGTTCTGAGCAAGCTGACAGTTCTGGCTCTATAGGAAACACAGTAGAGTAGAAGAGTGCTGCTTTCTCAAAAGCAGAGTGTGTTTCTTGTAAGGCAAGCTAGAGTTGAATTCCCTTTCATAAACGGAGTTGAATCACATGCAGTTTCTGGTCCTAGCCCCAAGAGTTGTTTTCTGGTAAGGAGAGTCACTATTGTGCTCAATTGGCCATACACATTGCAAATAGCACTCGCGTCTGTTCCCAGCAAATGCAGTGTATTGGACGCAAGAGAAACTACTGTTCTTGTCAGTTTCCTAAGCAGAGTTGAATTAGATATGGCCCTTGTGTGTAGGAAGCACAGTTCTTTAGTTCTGAGCAAGCTGACAGTTCTGGCTATATAGGAAACATAGTAGAGTAGAAGATTGCTGCTTTCTCTAAAGCAGAGTGTGTTTCTTGTAAGGCGAGCCAGAGTTGAATTCCCTTTCATAAACGGAGTTGAATCACATGCAGTTTCTGGTCCTAGCAGCAAAAGTTGTTTTCTGCTAAGGAGATTCACTATTGTGCTCAATAGTCCTTACACAGTGCAAATAGCACTCGCGTCTTATCCCAGCAAATGCAGTGTATTGGACGCAAGAGAAACTACTGTTCTTGTCAGTTTCCTCAGCAGAGTTGAATTAGATATGGCCCTTGTGTGTAGGAAGCACAGTTCTTTAGTTCTGAGCAAGCTGACTGTTCTGGCTCTATAGGAAACACAGTAGAGTAGAAGAGTGCTGCTTTCTCAAAAGCAGAGTGTGTTTCTTGTAAGGCAAGCTAGAGTTGAATTCCCTTTCATAAACGGAGTTGAATCACATGCAGTTTCTGGTCCTCGCACCAAGAGTTGTTTTCTGGTAAGGAGAGTCACTATTGTGCTCATTTGGCCATACACAGTGCAAATAGCACTCGCGTCTGTACCCAGCAAGTGCATTGTATTGGACGCAAGAGAAACTACTGTTCTTGTCAGTTTCTTAAGCAGAGTTGAACTAGTTATGGCAATTGTGTGTAGGAAGCACAGTTCTTTGGTTCTGAGCAAGCTGACTGTTCTGGCTCTATAGGAAACACAGTAGAGTAGAAGAGTGCTGCTTTCTCTAAAGCAGAGTGTGTTTCGTGTAAGGCGAGCTAGAGTTGAATTCCCTTTCATAAACGGAGTTGAATCACATGCAGTTTCTGGTCCTAGCAGCAAAAGTTGTTTTCTGATAAGGAGATTCACTATTGTGCTCAATTGGCCTTACACAGTGCAAATAGCACTCGCGTCTGTTCCCAGCAAATGCAGTGTATTGGACGCAAGAGAAACTACAGTTCTTGTCAGTTTCCTAAGCAGAGTTGAATTAGATATGGCCCTTGTGTGTAGGAAGCACAGTTCTTTAGTTCTGAGCAAGCTGACAGTTCTGGCTATATAGGAAACACAGTAGAGTAGAAGAGAGCTGCTTTCTCAAAAGCAGAGTGTGTTTCTTGTAAGGCAAGCTAGAGTTGAATTCCCTTTCATAAACGGAGTTGAATCACATGCAGTTTCTGGTCCTAGCACCAAGAGTTGTTTTGTGATAAGGAGAGTCACTATTGTGCTCATTTGGCCATACACAGTGCAAATAGCACTCGCGTCTGTACCCAGCAAGTGCATTGTATTGGACGCAAGAGAAACTACTGTTCTTGTCAGTTTCCTAAGCAGAGTTGAACTAGTTATGGCCATTGTGTGTAGGAAGCACAGTTCTTTGGTTCTGAGCAAGCTGACTGTTCTGGCTCTCTAGGAAACACAGTAGAGTAGAAGAGTCCTGCTTTCTCAAAAGCAGAGTGTGTTTCTTGTAAGGCGAGCCAGAGTTTAATTCCCTTTCATAAACGGAGTTGAATCACATGCAAATTCTGGTCCTAGCAGCAAGAATTGTTTTCTGGTAAGGAGATTCACTATTGTGCTCATTTGGCCATACACATTGCAAATAGCACTCGCGTCTTATCCCAGCAAATGCAGTGTATTGGACGCAAGAGAAACTACTGTTCTTGTCAGTTTCCTAAGCAGAGTTGAATTAGATATGGCCCTTGTGTGTAGGAAGCACAGTTCTTTAGTTCTGAGCAAGCTGACTGTTCTGGCTCTATAGGAAACACAGTAGAGTAGAAGAGTGCTGCTTTCTAAAGCAGAGTGTGTTTCTTGTAAGGCGAGCTAGAGTTGAATTCCCTTTCACAAACGGAGTTGAATCACATGCAGTTTCTGGTCCTAGCAGCAACAGTTGTTTTCTGATAAGGAGATTCACTATTGTGCTCAATTGGCCTTACACAGTGCAAATAGCACTCGCGTCTGTTCCCAGCAAATGCAGTGTATTGGACGCAAGAGAAACTACTGTTCTTGTCAGTTTCCTAAGCAGAGTTGAATTAGATATGGCCCTTGTGTGTAGGAAGCACAGTTCTTTAGTTCTGAGCAAGCTGACAGTTCTGGCTATATAGGAAACACAGTAGAGTAGAAGAGTGCTGCTTTCTCAAAAGCAGAGTGTGTTTCTTGTAAGGCGAGCTAGAGTTGAATTCCCTTTCATAAACGGAGTTGAATCACATGCAGTTTCTGGTCCTAGCATCAAAAGTTGTTTTCTGGTAAGGAGATTCACTATTGTGCTCAATTGGCCTTACACAGTGCAAATAGCACTCGCGTCTTATCCCAGCAAATGCAGTGTATTGGACGCAAGAGAAACTACTGTTCTTGTCAGTTTCCTAAGCAGAGTTGAATTAGATATGGCCCTTGTGTGTAGGAAGCACAGTTCTTTAGTTCTGAGCAAGCTGACAGTTCTGGCTCTATAGGAAACACAGTAGAGTAGAAGAGTGCTGCTTTCTCAAAAGCAGAGTGTGTTTCTTGTAAGGCAAGCTAGAGTTGAATACCCTTTCATAAACGGAGTTGAATCACATGCAGTTTCTGGTCCTAGCCCCAAGAGTTGTTTTCTGGTAAGGAGAGTCACTATTGTGCTCAATTGGCCATACACATTGCAAATAACACTCGCGTCTGTTCCCAGCAAATGCAGTGTATTGGACACAAGAGAAACTACTGTTCTTGTCAGTTTCCTAAGCAGAGTTGAATTAGATATGGCCCTTGTGTGTAGGAAGCACAGTTCTTTAGTTCTGAGCAAGCTGACAGTTCTGGCTCTATAGGAAACACAGTAGAGTAGAAGAGTGCTGCTTTCTCAAAAGCAGAGTGTGTTTCTTGTAAGGCAAGCTAGAGTTGAATTCCCTTTCATAAACGGAGTTGAATCACATGCAGTTTCTGGTCCTAGCCCCAAGAGTTGTTTTCTGGTAAGGAGAGTCACTATTGTGCTCAATTGGCCATACACATTGCAAATAGCACTCGCGTCTGTTCCCAGCAAATGCAGTGTATTGGACGCAAGAGAAACTACTGTTCTTGTCAGTTTCCTAAGCAGAGTTGAATTAGATATGGCCCTTGTGTGTAGGAAGCACAGTTCTTTAGTTCTGAGCAAGCTGACAGTTCTGGCTATATAGGAAACATAGTAGAGTAGAAGATTGCTGCTTTCTCTAAAGCAGAGTGTGTTTCTTGTAAGGCGAGCGAGAGTTGAATTCCCTTTCATAAACGGAGTTGAATCACATGCAGTTTCTGGTCCTAGCAGCAAAAGTTGTTTTCTGCTAAGGAGATTCACTATTGTGCTCAATAGGCCTTACACAGTGCAAATAGCACTCGCGTCTTATCCCAGCAAATGCAGTGTATTGGACGCAAGAGAAACTACTGTTCTTGTCAGTTTCCTCAGCAGAGTTGAATTAGATATGGCCCTTGTGTGTAGGAAGCACAGTTCTTTAGTTCTGAGCAAGCTGACTGTTCTGGCTCTATAGGAAACACAGTAGAGTAGAAGAGTGCTGCTTTCTCAAAAGCAGAGTGTGTTTCTTGTAAGGCAAGCTAGAGTTGAATTCCCTTTCATAAACGGAGTTGAATCACATGCAGTTTCTGGTCCTCGCACCAAGAGTTGTTTTCTGGTAAGGAGAGTCACTATTGTGCTCATTTGGCCATACACAGTGCAAATAGCACTCGCGTCTGTACCCAGCAAGTGCATTGTATTGGACGCAAGAGAAACTACTGTTCTTGTCAGTTTCTTAAGCAGAGTTGAACTAGTTATGGCAATTGTGTGTAGGAAGCACAGTTCTTTGGTTCTGAGCAAGCTGACTGTTCTGGCTCTATAGGAAACACAGTAGAGTAGAAGAGTGCTGCTTTCTCTAAAGCAGAGTGTGTTTCGTGTAAGGCGAGCTAGAGTTGAATTCCCTTTCATAAACGGAGTTGAATCACATGCAGTTTCTGGTCCTAGCAGCAAAAGTTGTTTTCTGATAAGGAGATTCACTATTGTGCTCAATTGGCCTTACACAGTGCAAATAGCACTCGCGTCTGTTCCCAGCAAATGCAGTGTATTGGACGCAAGAGAAACTACAGTTCTTGTCAGTTTCCTAAGCAGAGTTGAATTAGATATGGCCCTTGTGTGTAGGAAGCACAGTTCTTTAGTTCTGAGCAAGCTGACAGTTCTGGCTATATAGGAAACACAGTAGAGTAGAAGAGAGCTGCTTTCTCAAAAGCAGAGTGTGTTTCTTGTAAGGCAAGCTAGAGTTGAATTCCCTTTCATAAACGGAGTTGAATCACATGCAGTTTCTGGTCCTAGCACCAAGAGTTGTTTTGTGATAAGGAGAGTCACTATTGTGCTCATTTGGCCATACACAGTGCAAATAGCACTCGCGTCTGTACCCAGCAAGTGCATTGTATTGGACGCAAGAGAAACTACTGTTCTTGTCAGTTTCCTAAGCAGAGTTGAACTAGTTATGGCCATTGTGTGTAGGAAGCACAGTTCTTTGGTTCTGAGCAAGCTGACTGTTCTGGCTCTCTAGGAAACACAGTAGAGTAGAAGAGTCCTGCTTTCTCAAAAGCAGAGTGTGTTTCTTGTAAGGCGAGCCAGAGTTTAATTCCCTTTCATAAACGGAGTTGAATCACATGCAAATTCTGGTCCTAGCAGCAAGAATTGTTTTCTGGTAAGGAGATTCACTATTGTGCTCATTTGGCCATACACATTGCAAATAGCACTCGCGTCTTATCCCAGCAAATGCAGTGTATTGGACGCAAGAGAAACTACTGTTCTTGTCAGTTTCCTAAGCAGAGTTGAATTAGATATGGCCCTTGTGTGTAGGAAGCACAGTTCTTTAGTTCTGAGCAAGCTGACTGTTCTGGCTCTATAGGAAACACAGTAGAGTAGAAGAGTGCTGCTTTCTAAAGCAGAGTGTGTTTCTTGTAAGGCGAGCTAGAGTTGAATTCCCTTTCATAAACGGAGTTGAATCACATGCAGTTTCTGGTCCTAGCAGCAACAGTTGTTTTCTGATAAGGAGATTCACTATTGTGCTCAATTGGCCTTACACAGTGCAAATAGCACTCGCGTCTGTTCCCAGCAAATGCAGTGTATTGGACGCAAGAGAAACTACTGTTCTTGTCAGTTTCCTAAGCAGAGTTGAATTAGATATGGCCCTTGTGTGTAGGAAGCACAGTTCTTTAGTTCTGAGCAAGCTGACAGTTCTGGCTATATAGGAAACACAGTAGAGTAGAAGAGTGCTGCTTTCTCAAAAGCAGAGTGTGTTTCTTGTAAGGCGAGCTAGAGTTGAATTCCCTTTCATAAACGGAGTTGAATCACATGCAGTTTCTGGTCCTAGCATCAAAAGTTGTTTTCTGGTAAGGAGATTCACTATTGTGCTCAATTGGCCTTACACAGTGCAAATAGCACTCGCGTCTTATCCCAGCAAATGCAGTGTATTGGACGCAAGAGAAACTACTGTTCTTGTCAGTTTCCTAAGCAGAGTTGAATTAGATATGGCCCTTGTGTGTAGGAAGCACAGTTCTTTAGTTCTGAGCAAGCTGACAGTTCTGGCTCTATAGGAAACACAGTAGAGTAGAAGAGTGCTGCTTTCTCAAAAGCAGAGTGTGTTTCTTGTAAGGCAAGCTAGAGTTGAATACCCTTTCATAAACGGAGTTGAATCACATGCAGTTTCTGGTCCTAGCCCCAAGAGTTGTTTTCTGGTAAGGAGAGTCACTATTGTGCTCAATTGGCCATACACATTGCAAATAACACTCGCGTCTGTTCCCAGCAAATGCAGTGTATTGGACACAAGAGAAACTACTGTTCTTGTCAGTTTCCTAAGCAGAGTTGAATTAGATATGGCCCTTGTGTGTAGGAAGCACAGTTCTTTAGTTCTGAGCAAGCTGACAGTTCTGGCTATATAGGAAACACAGTAGAGTAGAAGATTGCTGCTTTCTCTAAAGCAGAGTGTGTTTCTTGTAAGGCGAGCCAGAGTTGAATTCCCTTTCATAAACGGAGTTGAATCACATGCAGTTTCTGGTCCTAGCAGCAAAAGTTGTTTTTTGCTAAGGAGATTCACTATTGTGCTCAATTGGCCTTACACAGTGCAAATAGCACTCGCGTCTTATCCCACCAAATGCAGTGTATTGGACGCAAGAGAAACTACTGTTCTTGTCAGTTTCCTAAGCAGAGTTGAATTAGATATGGCCCTTGTGTGTAGGAAGCACAGTTCTTTAGTTCTGAGCAAGCTGACTGTTCTGGCTCTATAGGAAACACAGTAGAGTAGAAGAGTGCTGCTTTCTCAAAAGCAGAGTGTGTTTCTTGTAAGGCAAGCTAGAGTTGAATTCCCTTTCATAAACGGAGTTGAATCACATGCAATTTCTGGTCCTAGCAGCAAGAGTTGTTTTCTGGTAAGGAGATTCACTATTGTGCTCAATTGGCCATACACATTGCAAATAGCACTCGCGTCTGTTCCCAGCAAATGCAGTGTATTGGACGCAAGAGAAACTACTGTTCTTGTCAGTTTCCTAAGCAGAGTTGAATTCGATATGGCCCTTGTGTGTAGGAAGCACAGTTCTTTAGTTCTGAGTAAGCTGACAGTTCTGGCTATATAGGAAACACAGTAGAGTAGAAGAGTGCTGCTTTCTCTAAAGCAGAGTGTGTTTCTTGTAAGGCGAGCTAGAGTTGAATTCCCTTTCATAAACGGAGTTGAATCACATGCAGTTTCTGGTCCTAGCACCAAGAGTTGTTTTGTGATAAGGAGAGTCACTATTGTGCTCATTTGGCCATACACAGTGCAAATAGCACTCGCGTCTGTACCCAGCAAGTGCATTGTATTGGACGCAAGAGAAACTACTGTTCTTGTCAGTTTCCTAAGCAGAGTTGAACTAGTTATGGCCATTGTGTGTAGGAAGCACAGTTCTTTGGTTCTGAGCAAGATGACTGTTCTGGCTCTCTAGGAAACACAGTAGAGTAGAAGAGTGCTGCTTTCTCAAAAGCAGAGTGTGTTTCTTGTAAGGCGAGCCAGAGTTTAATTCCCTTTCATAAACGGAGTTGAATCACATGCAAATTCTGGTCCTAGCAGCAAGAGTTGTTTTCTGGTAAGGAGATTCACTATTGTGCTCAATTGGCCATACACATTGCAAATAGCACTCGTGTCTGTTCCCAGCAAATGCAGTGTATTGGACGCAAGAGAAACTACTGTTCTTGTCAGTTTCCTAAGCAGAGTTGAATTCGATATGGCCCTTGTGTGTAGGAAGCACAGTTCTTTAGTTCTGAGCAAGCTGACAGTTCTGGCTATATAGGAAACACAGTAGAGTAGAAGAGTGCTGCTTTCTCTAAAGCAGAGTGTGTTTCTTGTAAGGCGAGCTAGAGTTGAATTCCCTTTCATAAACGGAGTTGAATCACATGCAGTTTCTGGTCCTAGCATCAAAAGTTGTTTTCTGGTAAGTAGATTCACTATTGTGCTCAATTGGCCTTACACAGTGCAAATAGCACTCGCGTCTTATCCCAGCAAATGCAGTGTATTGGACGCAAGAGAAACTACTGTTCTTGTCAGTTTCCTAAGCAGAGTTGAATTAGATATGGCCCTTGTGTGTAGGAAGCACAGTTCTTTAGTTCTGAGCAAGCTGACTGTTCTGGCTCTATAGGAAACACAGTAGAGTAGAAGAGTGCTGCTTTCTCTAAAGCAGAGTGTGTTTCTTGTAAGGCGAGCTAGAGTTGAATTCCCTTTCATAAACGGAGTTGAATCATATGCAGTTTCTGGTCCTAGCAGCAAAAGTTGTTTTCTGATAAGGAGATTCACTATTGTGCTCAATTGGCCTTACACAGTGCAAATAGCACTCGCGTCTGTTCCCAGCAAATGCAGTGTATTGGACGCAAGAGAAACTACTGTTCTTGTCAGTTTCCTAAGCAGAGTTGAATTAGATATGGCCCTTGTGTGTAGGAAGCACAGTTCTTTAGTTCTGAGCAAGCTGACAGTTCTGGCTATATAGGAAACACAGTAGAGTAGAAGAGTGCTGCTTTCTCAAAAGCAGAGTGTGTTTCTTGTAAGGCGAGCTAGAGTTGAATTCCCTTTCATAAACGGAGTTGAATCACATGCAGTTTCTGGTCCTAGCATCAAAAGTTGTTTTCTGGTAAGGAGATTCACTATTGTGCTCAATTGGCCTTACACAGTGCAAATAGCACTCGCGTCTTATCCCAGCAAATGCAGTGTATTGGACGCAAGAGAAACTACTGTTCTTGTCAGTTTCCTAAGCAGAGTTGAATTAGATATGGCTCTTGTGTGTAGGAAGCACAGTTCTTTAGTTCTGAGCAAGCTGACAGTTCTGGCTCTATAGGAAACACAGTAGAGTAGAAGAGTGCTGCTTTCTCAAAAGCAGAGTGTGTTTCTTGTAAGGCAAGCTAGAGTTGAATACCCTTTCATAAACGGAGTTGAATCACATGCAGTTTCTGGTCCTAGCCCCAAGAGTTGTTTTCTGGTAAGGAGAGTCACTATTGTGCTCAATTGGCCATACACATTGCAAATAACACTCGCGTCTGTTCCCAGCAAATGCAGTGTATTGGACGCAAGAGAAACTACTGTTCTTGTCAGTTTCCTAAGCAGAGTTGAATTAGATATGGCCGTTGTGTGTAGGAAGCACAGTTCTTTAGTTCTGAGCAAGCTGACAGTTCTGGCTATATAGGAAACACAGTAGAGTAGAAGATTGCTGCTTTCTCTAAAGCAGAGTGTGTTTCTTGTAAGGCGAGCCAGAGTTGAATTCCCTTTCATAAACGGAGTTGAATCACATGCAGTTTCTGGTCCTAGCAGCAAAAGTTGTTTTTTGCTAAGGAGATTCACTATTGTGCTCCATTGGCCTTACACAGTGCAAATAGCACTCGCGTCTTATCCCACCAAATGCAGTGTATTGGACGCAAGAGAAACTACTGTTCTTGTCAGTTTCCTAAGCAAAGTTGAATTAGATATGGCCCTTGTGTGTAGGAAGCACAGTTCTTTAGTTCTGAGCAAGCTGACTGTTCTGGCACTATAGGAAACACAGTAGAGTAGAAGAGTGCTGCTTTCTCAAAAGCAGAGTGTGTTTCTTGTAAGGCAAGCTAGAGTTGAATTCCCTTTCATAAACGGAGTTGAATCACATGCAATTTCTGGTCCTAGCAGCAAGAGTTGTTTTCTGGTAAGGAGATTCACTATTGTGCTCAATTGGCCATACACATTGCAAATAGCACTCGCGTCTGTTCCCAGCAAATGCAGTGTATTGGACGCAAGAGAAACTACTGTTCTTGTCAGTTTCCTAAGCAGAGTTGAATTAGATATGGCCCTTGTGTGTAGGAAGCACAGTTCTTTAGTTCTGAGCAAGCTGACAGTTCTGGCTATATAGGAAACACAGTAGAGTAGAAGAGTGCTGCTTTCTCAAAAGCAGAGTGTGTTTCTTGTAAGGCGAGCTAGAGTTGAATTCCCTTTCATAAACGGAGTTGAATCACATGCAGTTTCTGGTCCTAGCATCAAAAGTTGTTTTCTGGTAAGGAGATTCACTATTGTGCTCAATTGGCCTTACACAGTGCAAATAGCACTCGCGTCTTATCCCAGCAAATGCAGTGTATTGGACGCAAGAGAAACTACTGTTCTTGTCAGTTTCCTAAGCAGAGTTGAATTAGATATGGCCCTTGTGTGTATGAAGCACAGTTCTTTAGTTCTGAGCAAGCTGACAGTTCTGGCTATATAGGAAACACAGTAGAGTAGAAGAGTGCTGCTTTCTCAAAAGCAGAGTGTGTTTCTTGTAAGGCAAGCTAGAGTTGAATACCCTTTCATAAACGGAGTTGAATCACATGCAGTTTCTGGTCCTAGCCCCAAGAGTTGTTTTCTGGTAAGGAGAGTCACTATTGTGCTCAATTGGCCATACACATTGCAAATAACACTCGCGTCTGTTCCCAGCAAATGCAGTGTATTGGACGCAAGAGAAACTACTGTTCTTGTCAGTTTCCTAAGCAGAGTTGAATTAGATATGGCCCTTGTGTGTAGGAAGCACAGTTCTTTAGTTCTGAGCAAGCTGACAGTTCTGGCTATATAGGAAACACAGTAGAGTAGAAGATTGCTGCTTTCTCTAAAGCAGAGTGTGTTTCTTGTAAGGCGAGCCAGAGTTGAATTCCCTTTCATAAACGGAGTTGAATCACATGCAGTTTCTGGTCCTAGCAGCAAAAGTTGTTTTCTGGTAAGTAGATTCACTATTGTGCTCAATTGGCCTTACACAGTGCAAATAGCACTCGCGTCTTATCCCACCAAATGCAGTGTATTGGACGCAAGAGAAACTACTGTTCTTGTCAGTTTCCTAAGCAGAGTTGAATTAGATATGGCCCTTGTGTGTAGGAAGCACAGTTCTTTAGTTCTGAGCAAGCTGACTGTTCTGGCTCTATAGGAAACACAGTAGAGTAGAAGAGTGCTGCTTTCTCAAAAGCAGAGTGTGTTTCTTGTAAGGCAAGCTAGAGTTGAATTCCCTTTCATAAACGGAGTTGAATCACATGCAATTTCTGGTCCTAGCAGCAAGAGTTGTTTTCTGGTAAGGAGATTCACTATTGTGCTCAATTGGCCATACACATTGCAAATAGCACTCGCGTCTGTTCCCAGCAAATGCAGTGTATTGGACGCAAGAGAAACTACTGTTCTTGTCAGTTTCCTAAGCAGAGTTGAATTCGATATGGCCCTTGTGTGTAGGAAGCACAGTTCTTTAGTTCTGAGTAAGCTGACAGTTCTGGCTATATAGGAAACACAGTAGAGTAGAAGAGTGCTGCTTTCTCTAAAGCAGAGTGTGTTTCTTGTAAGGCGAGCTAGAGTTGAATTCCCTTTCATAAACGGAGTTGAATCACATGCAGTTTCTGGTCCTAGCACCAAGAGTTGTTTTGTGATAAGGAGAGTCACTATTGTGCTCATTTGGCCATACACAGTGCAAATAGCACTCGCGTCTTATCCCAGCAAATGCAGTGTATTGGACGCAAGAGAAACTACTGTTCTTGTCAGTTTCCTAAGCAGAGTTGAATTAGATATGGCCCTTGTGTGTAGGAAGCACAGTTCTTTAGTTCTGAGCAAGCTGACAGTTCTGGCTATATAGGAAACACAGTAGAGTAGAAGAGTGCTGCTTTCTCAAAAGCAGAGTGTGTTTCTTGTAAGGCGAGCCAGAGTTTAATTCCCTTTCATAAACGGAGTTGAATCACATGCAAATTCTGGTCCTAGCAGCAAGAGTTGTTTTCTGGTAAGGAGATTCACTATTGTGCTCAATTGGCCATACACATTGCAAATAGCACTCGTGTCTGTTCCCAGCAAATGCAGTGTATTGGACGCAAGAGAAACTACTGTTCTTGTCAGTTTCCTAAGCAGAGTTGAATTCGATATGGCCCTTGTGTGTAGGAAGCACAGTTCTTTAGTTCTGAGCAAGCTGACAGTTCTGGCTATATAGGAAACACAGTAGAGTAGAAGAGTGCTGCTTTCTCTAAAGCAGAGTGTGTTTCTTGTAAGGCGAGCTAGAGTTGAATTCCCTTTCATAAACGGAGTTGAATCACATGCAGTTTCTGGTCCTAGCATCAAAAGTTGTTTTCTGGTAAGTAGATTCACTATTGTGCTCAATTGGCCTTACACAGTGCAAATAGCACTCGCGTCTTATCCCAGCAAATGCAGTGTATTGGACGCAAGAGAAACTACTGTTCTTGTCAGTTTCCTAAGCAGAGTTGAATTAGATATGGCCCTTGTGTGTAGGAAGCACAGTTCTTTAGTTCTGAGCAAGCTGACTGTTCTGGCTCTATAGGAAACACAGTAGAGTAGAAGAGTGCTGCTTTCTCAAAAGCAGAGTGTGTTTCTTGTAAGGCGAGCTAGAGTTGAATTCCCTTTCATAAACGGAGTTGAATCACATGCAGTTTCTGGTCCTAGCAGCAAAAGTTGTTTTCTGATAAGGAGATTCACTATTGTGCTCAATTGGCCTTACACAGTGCAAATAGCACTCGCGTCTGTTCCCAGCAAATGCAGTGTATTGGACGCAAGAGAAACTACTGTTCTTGTCAGTTTCCTAAGCAGAGTTGAATTAGATATGGCCCTTGTGTGTAGGAAGCACAGTTCTTTAGTTCTGAGCAAGCTGACAGTTCTGGCTATATAGGAAACACAGTAGAGTAGAAGAGTGCTGCTTTCTCAAAAGCAGAGTGTGTTTCTTGTAAGGCGAGCTAGAGTTGAATTCCCTTTCATAAACGGAGTTGAATCACATGCAGTTTCTGGTCCTAGCATCAAAAGTTGTTTTCTGGTAAGGAGATTCACTATTGTGCTCAATTGGCCTTACACAGTGCAAATAGCACTCGCGTCTTATCCCAGCAAATGCAGTGTATTGGACGCAAGAGAAACTACTGTTCTTGTCAGTTTCCTAAGCAGAGTTGAATTAGATATGGCCCTTGTGTGTAGGAAGCACAGTTCTTTAGTTCTGAGCAAGCTGACAGTTCTGGCTCTATAGGAAACACAGTAGAGTAGAAGAGTGCTGCTTTCTCAAAAGCAGAGTGTGTTTCTTGTAAGGCAAGCTAGAGTTGAATACCCTTTCATAAACGGAGTTGAATCACATGCAGTTTCTGGTCCTAGCCCCAAGAGTTGTTTTCTGGTAAGGAGAGTCACTATTGTGCTCAATTGGCCATACACATTGCAAATAACACTCGCGTCTGTTCCCAGCAAATGCAGTGTATTGGACGCAAGAGAAACTACTGTTCTTGTCAGTTTTCTAAGCAGAGTTGAATTAGATATGGCCCTTGTGTGTAGGAAGCACAGTTCTTTAGTTCTGAGCAAGCTGACAGTTCTGGCTATATAGGAAACACAGTAGAGTAGAAGATTGCTGCTTTCTCTAAAGCAGAGTGTGTTTCTTGTAAGGCGAGCCAGAGTTGAATTCCCTTTCATAAACGGAGTTGAATCACATGCAGTTTCTGGTCCTAGCAGCAAAAGTTGTTTTTTGCTAAGGAGATTCACTATTGTGCTCCATTGGCCTTACACAGTGCAAATAGCACTCGCGTCTTATCCCAGCAAATGCAGTGTATTGGACGCAAAAGAAACTACTGTTCTTGTCAGTTTCCTAAGCAGAGTTGAATTAGATATGGCCCTTGTGTGTAGGAAGCACAGTTCTTTAGTTCTGAGCAAGCTGACAGTTCTGGCTCTATAGGAAACACAGTAGAGTAGAAGAGTGCTGCTTTCTCAAAAGCAGAGTGTGTTTCTTGTAAGGCAAGCTAGAGTTGAATTCCCTTTCATAAACGGAGTTGAATCACATGCAGTTTCTGGTCCTAGCACCAAGAGTTGTTTTCTGGTAAGGAGAGTCACTATTGTGCTCATTTGGCCATACACAGTGCAAATAGCACTCGCGTCTGTACCCAGCAAGTGCATTGTATTGGACGCAAGAGAAACTACTGTTCTTGTCAGTTTCCTAAGCAGAGTTGAACTAGTTATGGCCATTGTGTGTAGGAAGCACAGTTCTTTGGTTCTGAGCAAGCTGACTGTTCTGGCTCTATAGGAAACACAGTAGAGTAGAAGAGTGCTGCTTTCTCTAAAGCAGAGTGTGTTTCTTGTAAGGCGAGCTAGAGTTGAATTCCCTTTCATAAACGGAGTTGAATCACATGCAGTTTCTGGTCCTAGCAGCAAAAGTTGTTTTCTGATAAGGAGATTCACTATTGTGCTCAATTGGCCTTACACAGTGCAAATAGCACTCGCGTCTGTTCCCAGCAAATGCAGTGTATTGGACGCAAGAGAAACTACTGTTCTTGTCAGTTTCCTAAGCAGAGTTGAATTAGATATGGCCCTTGTGTGTAGGAAGCACAGTTCTTTAGTTCTGAGCAAGCTGACAGTTCTGGCTATATAGGAAACACAGTAGAGTAGAAGAGTGCTGCTTTCTCAAAAGCAGAGTGTGTTTCTTGTAAGGCGAGCTAGAGTTGAATTCCCTTTCATAAACGGAGTTGAATCACATGCAGTTTCTGGTCCTAGCATCAAAAGTTGTTTTCTGGTAAGGAGATTCACTATTGTGCTCAATTGGCCTTACACAGTGCAAATAGCACTCGCGTCTTATCCCAGCAAATGCAGTGTATTGGACGCAAGAGAAACTACTGTTCTGGTCAGTTTCCTAAGCAGAGTTGAATTAGATATGGCCCTTGTGTGTAGGAAGCACAGTTCTTTAGTTCTGAGCAAGCTGACAGTTCTGGCTCTATAGGAAACACAGTAGAGTAGAAGAGTGCTGCTTTCTCAAAAGCAGAGTGTGTTTCTTGTAAGGCAAGCTAGAGTTGAATTCCCTTTCATAAACGGAGTTGAATCACATGCAGTTTCTGGTCCTAGCCCCAAGAGTTGTTTTCTGGTAAGGAGAGTCACTATTGTGCTCAATTGGCCATACACATTGCAAATAACACTCGCGTCTGTTCCCAGCAAATGCAGTGTATTGGACGCAAGAGAAACTACTGTTCTTGTCAGTTTCCTAAGCAGAGTTGAATTCGATATGGCCCTTGTGTGTAGGAAGCACAGTTCTTTAGTTCTGAGTAAGCTGACAGTTCTGGCTATATAGGAAACACAGTAGAGTAGAAGAGTGCTGCTTTCTCTAAAGCAGAGTGTGTTTCTTGTAAGGCGAGCTAGAGTTGAATTCCCTTTCATAAACGGAGTTGAATCACATGCAGTTTCTGGTCCTAGCATCAAAAGTTGTTTTCTGGTAAGGAGATTCACTATTGTGCTCAATTGGCCTTACACAGTGCAAATAGCACTCGCGTCTTATCCCAGCAAATGCAGTGTATTGGACGCAAGAGAAACTACTGTTCTTGTCAGTTTCCTAAGCAGAGTTGAATTCAATATGGCCCTTGTGTGTAGGAAGCACAGTTCTTTAGTTCTGAGCAAGCTGACAGTTCTGGCTCTATAGGAAACACAGTAGAGTAGAAGAGTGCTGCTTTCTCAAAAGCAGAGTGTGTTTCTTGTAAGGCAAGCTAGAGTTGAATTCCCTTTCATAAACGGAGTTGAATCACATGCAGTTTCTGGTCCTAGCACCAAGAGTTGTTTTCTGGTAAGGAGAGTCACTATTGTGCTCATTTGGCCATACACAGTGCAAATAGCACTCGCGTCTGTACCCAGCAAGTGCATTGTATTGGACGCAAGAGAAACTACTGTTCTTGTCAGTTTCCTAAGCAGAGTTGAACTAGTTATGGCCATTGTGTGTAGGAAGCACAGTTCTTTGGTTCTGAGCAAGCTGACTGTTCTGGCTCTATAGGAATCACAGTAGAGTAGAAGAGTGCTGCTTTCTCAAAGGCAGAGTGTGTTTCTTGTAAGGCGAGCTAGAGTTGAATTCCCTTTCATAAACGGAGTTGAATCACATGCAGTTTCTGGTCCTAGCAGCAAAAGTTGTTTTCTGCTAAGGAGATTCACTATTGTGCTCAATTGGCCTTACACAGTGCAAATAGCACTCGCGTCTTATCCCAGCAAATGCAGTGTATTGGACGCAAGAGAAACTACTGTTCTTGTCAGTTTCCTAAGCAGAGTTGAATTAGATATGGCCCTTGTGTGTAGGAAGCACAGTTCTTTAGTTCTGAGCAAGCTGACAGTTCTGGCTATATAGGAAACACAGTAGAGTAGAAGAGTGCTGCTTTCTCAAAAGCAGAGTGTGTTTCTTGTAAGGCAAGCTAGAGTTGAATTCCCTTTCATAAACGGAGTTGAATCACATGCAGTTTCTGGTCCTAGCACCAAGAGTTGTTTTCTGGTAAGGAGAGTCACTATTGTGCTCATTTGGCCATACACAGTGCAAATAGCACTCGCGTCGGTACCCAGCAAGTGCATTGTATTGGACGCAAGAGAAACTACTGTTCTTGTCAGTTTCCTAAGCAGAGTTGAACTAGTTATGGCCATTGTGTGTAGGAAGCACAGTTCTTTGGTTCTGAGCAAGCTGACTGTTCTGGCTCTCTAGGAAACACAGTAGAGTAGAAGAGTGCTGCTTTCTCTAAAGCAGAGTGTGTTTCTTGTAAGGCGAGCTAGAGTTGAATTCCCTTTCATAAACGGAGTTGAATCACATGCAGTTTCTGGTCCTAGCAGCAAAAGTTGTTTTCTGATAAGGAGATTCACTATTGTGCTCAATTGGCCTTACACAGTGCAAATAGCACTCGCGTCTGTTCCCAGCAAATGCAGTGTATTGGACGCAAGAGAAACTACTGTTCTTGTCAGTTTCCTAAGCAGAGTTGAATTAGATATGGCCCTTGTGTGTAGGAAGCACAGTTCTTTAGTTCTGAGGAAGCTGACTGTTCTGGCTCTATAGGAAACACAGTAGAGTAGAAGAGTGCTGCTTTCTCAAAAGCAGAGTGTGTTTCTTGTAAGGCGAGCTAGAGTTGAATTCTCTTTCATAAAGGGAGTTGAATCACATGCAGTTTCTGGTCCTAGCATCAAAAGTTGTTTTCTGGTAAGGAGATTCACTATTGTGCTCAATTGGCCTTACACAGTGCAAATAGCACTCGCGTCTGTTCCCAGCAAATGCAGTGTATTGGACGCAAGAGAAACTACTGTTCTTGTCAGTTTCCTAAGCAGAGTTGAATTAGATATGGCCCTTGTGTGTAGGAAGCACAGTTCTTTAGTTCTGAGCAAGCTGACAGTTCTGGCTATATAGGAAACACAGTAGAGTAGAAGAGTGCTGCTTTCTCAAAAGCAGAGTGTGTTTCTTGTAAGGCAAGCTAGAGTTGAATTCCCTTTCATAAACGGAGTTGAATCACATGCAGTTTCTGGTCCTAGCACCAAGAGTTGTTTTCTGGTAAGGAGAGTCACTATTGTGCTCATTTGGCCATACACAGTGCAAATAGCACTCGCGTCTGTACCCAGCAAGTGCATTGTATTGGACGCAAGAGAAACTACTATTCTTGTCAGATTCCTAAGCAGAGTTGAACTAGTTATGGCCATTGTGTGTAGGAAGCACAGTTCTTTGGTTCTGAGCAAGCTGACTGTTCTGGCTCTCTAGGAAACACAGTAGAGTAGAAGAGTGCTGCTTTCTCAAAAGCAGAGTGTGTTTCTTGTAAGGCGAGCCAGAGTTTAATTCATTTTCATAAACGGAGTTGAATCACATGCAAATTCTGGTCCTAGCAGCAAGAGTTGTTTTCTGGTAAGGAGATTCACTATTGTGCTCAATTGGCCATACACATTGCAAATAGCACTCGTGTCTGTTCCCAGCAAATGCAGTGTATCGGACGCAAGAGAAACTACTGTTCTTGTCAGTTTCCTAAGCAGAGTTGAATTAGATATGGCCCTTGTGTGTAGGAAGCACAGTTCTTTAGTTCTGAGCAAGCTGACAGTTCTAGCTATATAGGAAACACAGTAGAGTAGAAGAGTGCTGCTTTCTCTAAAGCAGAGTGCGTTTCTTGTAAGGCGAGCTAGAGTTGAATTCCCTTTCATAAACGGAGTTGAATCACATGCAGTTTCTGGTCCTAGCACCAAGAGTTGTTTTCTGGTAAGGAGAGTCACTATTGTGCTCATTTGGCCATACACAGTGCAAATAGCACTCGCGTCTGTACCCAGCAAGTGCATTGTATTGGACGCAAGAGAAACTACTGTTCTTGTCAGTTTCCTAAGCAGAGTTGAACTAGTTATGGCCATTGTGTGTAGGAAGCACAGTTCTTTGGTTCTGAGCAAGCTGACTGTTCTGGCTCTATAGGAATCACAGTAGAGTAGAAGAGTGCTGCTTTCTCAAAGGCAGAGTGTGTTTCTTGTAAGGCGAGCTAGAGTTGAATTCCCTTTCATAAACGGAGTTGAATCACATGCAGTTTCTGGTCCTAGCAGCAAAAGTTGTTTTCTGCTAAGGAGATTCACTATTGTGCTCAATTGGCCTTACACAGTGCAAATAGCACTCGCGTCTTATCCCAGCAAATGCAGTGTATTGGACGCAAGAGAAACTACTGTTCTTGTCAGTTTCCTAAGCAGAGTTGAATTCGATATGGCCCTTGTTTGTAGGAAGCACAGTTCTTTAGTTCTGAGCAAGCTGACAGTTCTGGCTCTATAGGAAACACAGTAGAGTAGAAGAGTGCTGCTTTCTCAAAAGCAGAGTGTGTTTCTTGTAAGGCAAGCTAGAGTTGAATTCCCTTTCATAAACGGAGTTGAATCACATGCAGTTTCTGGTCCTAGCCCCAAGAGTTGTTTTCTGGTAAGGAGAGTCACTATTGTGCTCAATTGGCCATACACATTGCAAATAACACTCGCGTCTGTTCCCAGCAAATGCAGTGTATTGGACGCAAGAGAAACTACTGTTCTTGTCAGTTTCCTAAGCAGAGTTGAATTAGATATGGCCCTTGTGTGTAGGAAGCACAGTTCTTTAGTTCTGAGCAAGCTGACAGTTCTGGCTATATAGGAAACACAGTAGAGTAGAAGAGTGCTGCTTTCTCAAAAGCAGAGTGTGTTTCTTGTAAGGCGAGCTAGAGTTGAATTCCCTTTCATAAACGGAGTTGAATCGCATGCAGTTTCTGGTCCTAGCATCAAAAGTTGTTTTCTGGTAAGGAGATTCACTATTGTGCTCAATTGGCCTTACACAGTGCAAATAGCACTCGTGTCTTATCCCAGCAAATGCAGTGTATTGGACGCAAGAGAAACTACTGTTCTTGTCAGTTTCCTAAGCAGAGTTGAATTAGATATGGCCCTTGTGTGTAGGAAGCACAGTTCTTTAGTTCTGAGCAAGCTGACAGTTCTGGCTATATAGGAAACACAGTAGAGTAGAAGAGTGCTGCTTTCTCAAAAGCAGAGTGTGTTTCTTGTAAGGCAAGCTAGAGTTGAATTCCCTTTCATAAACGGAGTTGAATCACATGCAGTTTCTGGTCCTAGCACCAAGAGTTGTTTTCTGGTAAGGAGAGTCACTATTGTGCTCATTTGGCCATACACAGTGCAAATAGCACTCGCGTCGGTACCCAGCAAGTGCATTGTATTGGACGCAAGAGAAACTACTGTTCTTGTCAGTTTCCTAAGCAGAGTTGAACTAGTTATGGCCATTGTGTGTAGGAAGCACAGTTCTTTGGTTCTGAGCAAGCTGACTGTTCTGGCTCTCTAGGAAACACAGTAGAGTAGAAGAGTGCTGCTTTCTCTAAAGCAGAGTGTGTTTCTTGTAAGGCGAGCTAGAGTTGAATTCCCTTTCATAAACGGAGTTGAATCACATGCAGTTTCTGGTCCTAGCAGCAAAAGTTGTTTTCTGATAAGGAGATTCACTATTGTGCTCAATTGGCCTTACACAGTGCAAATAGCACTCGCGTCTGTTCCCAGCAAATGCAGTGTATTGGACGCAAGAGAAACTACTGTTCTTGTCAGTTTCCTAAGCAGAGTTGAATTAGATATGGCCCTTGTGTGTAGGAAGCACAGTTCTTTAGTTCTGAGGAAGCTGACTGTTCTGGCTCTATAGGAAACACAGTAGAGTAGAAGAGTGCTGCTTTCTCAAAAGCAGAGTGTGTTTCTTGTAAGGCGAGCTAGAGTTGAATTCTCTTTCATAAAGGGAGTTGAATCACATGCAGTTTCTGGTCCTAGCATCAAAAGTTGTTTTCTGGTAAGGAGATTCACTATTGTGCTCAATTGGCCTTACACAGTGCAAATAGCACTCGCGTCTGTTCCCAGCAAATGCAGTGTATTGGACGCAAGAGAAACTACTGTTCTTGTCAGTTTCCTAAGCAGAGTTGAATTAGATATGGCCCTTGTGTGTAGGAAGCACAGTTCTTTAGTTCTGAGCAAGCTGACAGTTCTGGCTATATAGGAAACACAGTAGAGTAGAAGAGTGCTGCTTTCTCAAAAGCAGAGTGTGTTTCTTGTTAGGCAAGCTAGAGTTGAATTCCCTTTCATAAACGGAGTTGAATCACATGCAGTTTCTGGTCCTAGCACCAAGAGTTGTTTTCTGGTAAGGAGAGTCACTATTGTGCTCATTTGGCCATACACAGTGCAAATAGCACTCGCGTCTGTACCCAGCAAGTGCATTGTATTGGACGCAAGAGAAACTACTATTCTTGTCAGATTCCTAAGCAGAGTTGAACTAGTTATGGCCATTGTGTGTAGGAAGCACAGTTCTTTGGTTCTGAGCAAGCTGACTGTTCTGGCTCTCTAGGAAACACAGTAGAGTAGAAGAGTGCTGCTTTCTCAAAAGCAGAGTGTGTTTCTTGTAAGGCGAGCCAGAGTTTAATTCATTTTCATAAACGGAGTTGAATCACATGCAAATTCTGGTCCTAGCAGCAAGAGTTGTTTTCTGGTAAGGAGATTCACTATTGTGCTCAATTGGCCATACACATTGCAAATAGCACTCGTGTCTGTTCCCAGCAAATGCAGTGTATCGGACGCAAGAGAAACTACTGTTCTTGTCAGTTTCCTAAGCAGAGTTGAATTAGATATGGCCCTTGTGTGTAGGAAGCACAGTTCTTTAGTTCTGAGCAAGCTGACAGTTCTAGCTATATAGGAAACACAGTAGAGTAGAAGAGTGCTGCTTTCTCTAAAGCAGAGTGCGTTTCTTGTAAGGCGAGCTAGAGTTGAATTCCCTTTCATAAACGGAGTTGAATCACATGCAGTTTCTGGTCCTAGCAGCAAAAGTTGTTTTCTGCTAAGGAGATTCACTATTGTGCTCAATTGGCCTTACACAGTGCAAATAGCACTCGCGTCTTATCCCACCAAATGCAGTGTATTGGACGCAAGAGAAACTACTGTTCTTGTCAGTTTCCTAAGCAGAGTTGAATTAGATATGGCCCTTGTGTGTAGGAAGCACAGTTCTTTAGTTCTGAGCAAGCTGACAGTTCTGGCTATATAGGAAACACAGTAGAGTAGAAGAGTGCTGCTTTCTCAAAAGCAGAGTGTGTTTCTTGTAAGGCGAGCTAGAGTTGAATTCCCTTTCATAAACGGAGTTGAATCACATGCAGTTTCTGGTCCTAGCAGCAAAAGTTGTTTTCTGATAAGGAGATTCACTATTGTGCTCAATTGGCCTTACACAGTGCAAATAGCACTCGCGTCTGTTCCCAGCAAATGC
This sequence comes from Peromyscus californicus insignis, assembly GCF_007827085.1. Classification (NCBI taxonomy): domain Eukaryota; kingdom Metazoa; phylum Chordata; class Mammalia; order Rodentia; family Cricetidae; genus Peromyscus; species Peromyscus californicus. Next base: position 66,498 of record NW_026294414.1, on the reverse strand, counting down.
AGTGTATTGGACGCAAGAGAAACTACTGTTCTTGTCAGTTTCCTAAGCAGAGTTGAATTAGATATGGCCCTTGTGTGTAGGAAGCACAGTTCTTTAGTTCTGAGCAAGCTGACAGTTCTGGCTCTATAGGAAACACAGTAGAGTAGAAGAGTGCTGCTTTCTCAAAAGCAGAGTGTGTTTCTTGTAAGGCAAGCTAGAGTTGAATGCCCTTTCATAAACGGAGTTGAATCACATGCAGTTTCTGGTCCTAGCCCCAAGAGTTGTTTTCTGGTAAGGAGAGTCACTCTTGTGCTCAATTGGCCATACACATTGCAAATAACACTCGCGTCTGTTCCCAGCAAATGCAGTGTATTGGACGCAAGAGAAACTACTGTTCTTGTCAGTTTCCTAAGCAGAGTTGAATTAGATATGGCCCTTGTGTGTTGGAAGCACAGTTCTTTAGTTCTGAGCAAGCTGACAGTTCTGGCTATATAGGAAACACAGTAGAGTAGAAGATTGCTGCTTTCTCTAAAGCAGAGTGTGTTTCTTGTAAGGCGAGCCAGAGTTGAATTCCCTTTCATAAACGGAGTTGAATCACATGCAGTTTCTGGTCCTAGCAGCAAAAGTTGTTTTTTGCTAAGGAGATTCACTATTGTGCTCAATTGGCCTTACACAGTGCAAATAGCACTCGCGTCTTATCCCACCAAATGCAGTGTATTGGACGCAAGAGAAACTACTGTTCTTGTCAGTTTCCTAAGCAGAGTTGAATTAGATATGGCCCTTGTGTGTAGGAAGCACAGTTCTTTAGTTCTGAGCAAGCTGACTGTTCTGGCTCTATAGGAAACACAGTAGAGTAGAAGAGTGCTGCTTTCTCAAAAGCAGAGTGTGTTTCTTGTAAGGCAAGCTAGAGTTGAATTCCCTTTCATAAACGGAGTTGAATCACATGAAATTTCTGGTCCTAGCAGCAAGAGTTGTTTTCTGGTAAGGAGATTCACTATTGTGCTCAATTGGCCATACACATTGCAAATAGCACTCGCGTCTGTTCCCAGCAAATGCAGTGTATTGGACGCAAGAGAAACTACTGTTCTTGTCAGTTTCCTAAGCAGAGTTGAATTCGATATGGCCCTTGTGTGTAGGAAGCACAGTTCTTTAGTTCTGAGTAAGCTGACAGTTCTGGCTATATAGGAAACACAGTAGAGTAGAAGAGTGCTGCTTTCTCTAAAGCAGAGTGTGTTTCTTGTAAGGCGAGATAGAGTTGAATTCCCTTTCATAAACGGAGTTGAATCACATGCAGTTTCTGGTCCTAGCATCAAAAGTTGTTTTCTGGTAAGTAGATTCACTATTGTGCTCAATTGGCCTTACACAGTGCAAATAGCACTCGCGTCTTATCCCAGCAAATGCAGTGTATTGGACGCAAGAGAAACTACTGTTCTTGTCAGTTTCCTAAGCAGAGTTGAATTAGATATGGCCCTTGTGTGTAGGAAGCACAGTTCTTTAGTTCTGAGCAAGCTGACAGTTCTGGCTCTATAGGAAACACAGTAGAGTAGAAGAGTGCTGCTTTCTCAAAAGCAGAGTGTGTTTCTTGTAAGGCAAGCTAGAGTTGAATTCCCTTTCATAAACGGAGTTGAATCACATGCAGTTTCTGGTCCTAGCCCCAAGAGTTGTTTTCTGGTAAGGAGAGTCACTATTGTGCTCATTTGGCCATACACAGTGCAAATAGCACTCGCGTCTGTACCCAGCAAGTGCATTGTATTGGACGCAAGAGAAACTACTGTTCTTGTCAGTTTCCTAAGCAGAGTTGAACTAGTTATGGCCATTGTGTGTAGGAAGCACAGTTCTTTGGTTCTGAGCAAGCTGACTATTCTGGCTCTATAGGAAACACAGTAGAGTAGAAGAGTGCTGCTTTCTCTAAAGCAGAGTGTGTTTCTTGTAAGGCGAGCTAGAGTTGAATTCCCTTTCATAAACGGAGTTGAATCACATGCAGTTTCTGGTCCTAGCAGCAAAAGTTGTTTTCTGATAAGGAGATTCACTATTGTGCTCAATTGGCCTTACACAGTGCAAATAGCACTCGCGTCTGTTCCCAGCAAATGCAGTGTATTGGACGCAAGAGAAACTACTGTTCTTGTCAGTTTCCTAAGCAGAGTTGAATTCGATATGGCCCTTGTGTGTAGGAAGCACAGTTCTTTAGTTCTGAGCAAGCTGACAGTTCTGGCTATATAGGAAACACAGTAGAGTAGAAGAGTGCTGCTTTCTCAAAAGCAGAGTGTGTTTCTTGTAAGGCGAGCTAGAGTTGAATTCCCTTTCATAAACGGAGTTGAATCACATGCAGTTTCTGGTCCTAGCATCAAAAGTTGTTTTCTGGTAAGGAGATTCACTATTGTGCTCAATTGGCCTTACACAGTGCAAATAGCACTCGCGTCTTATCCCAGCAAATGCAGTGTATTGGACGCAAGAGAAACTACTGTTCTTGTCAGTTTCCTAAGCAGAGTTGAATTAGATATGGCCCTTGTGTGTAGGAAGCACAGTTCTTTAGTTCTGAGCAAGCTGACAGTTCTGGCTCTATAGGAAACACAGTAGAGTAGAAGAGTGCTGCTTTCTCAAAAGCAGAGTGTGTTTCTTGTAAGGCAAGCTAGAGTTGAATTCCCTTTCATAAACGGAGTTGAATCACATGCAGTTTCTGGTCCTAGCCCCAAGAGTTGTTTTCTGGTAAGGAGAGTCACTATTGTGCTCAATTGGCCATACACATTGCAAATAACACTCGCGTCTGTTCCCAGCAAATGCAGTGTATTGGACGCAAGAGAAACTACTGTTCTTGTCAGTTTCCTAAGCAGAGTTGAATTAGATATGGCCCTTGTGTGTAGGAAGCACAGTTCTTTAGTTCTGAGCAAGCTGACAGTTCTGGCTATATAGGAAACACAGTAGAGTAGAAGAGTGCTCCTTTCTCTAAAGCAGAGTGTGTTTCTTGTAAGGCGAGCTAGAGTTGAATTCCCTTTCATAAACGGAGTTGAATCCCATGCAGTTTCTGGTCCTAGCATCAAAAGTTGTTTTCTGGTAAGGAGATTCACTATTGTGCTCAATTGGCCTTACACAGTGCAAATAGCACTCGCGTCTTATCCCAGCAAATGCAGTGTATTGGACGCAAGAGAAACTACTGTTCTTGTCAGTTTCCTAAGCAGAGTTGAATTAGATATGGCCCTTGTGTGTAGGAAGCACAGTTCTTTAGTTCTGAGCAAGCTGACAGTTCTGGCTCTATAGGAAACACAGTAGAGTAGAAGAGTGCTGCTTTCTCAAAAGCAGAGTGTGTTTCTTGTAAGGCAAGCTAGAGTTGAACTCCCTTTCATAAACGGAGTTGAATCACATGCAGTTTCTGGTCCTAGCACCAAGAGTTGTTTTCTGGTAAAGAGAGTCACTATTGTGCTCATTTGGCCATACACAGTGCAAATAGCACTCGCGTCTGTTCCCAGCAAATGCAGTGTATTGGACGCAAGAGAAACTACTGTTCTTGTCAGTTTCCTAAGCAGAGTTGAATTAGATATGGCCCTTGTGTGTAGGAAGCACAGTTCTTTAGTTCTGAGCAAGCTGACAGTTCTGGCTATATAGGAAACACAGTAGAGTAGAAGAGTGCTGCTTTCTCAAAAGCAGAGTGTGTTTCTTGTAAGGCGAGCTAGAGTTGAATTCCCTTTCATAAACGGAGTTGAATCACATGCAGTTTCTGGTCCTAGCATCAAAAGTTGTTTTCTGGTAAGTAGATTCACTATTGTGCTCAATTGGCCTTACACAGTGCAAATAGCACTCGCGTCTTATCCCAGCAAATGCAGTGTATTGGACGCAAGAGAAACTACTGTTCTTGTCAGTTTCCTAAGCAGAGTTGAATTAGATATGGCCCTTGTGTGTAGGAAGCACAGTTCTTTAGTTCTGAGCAAGCTGACAGTTCTGGCTCTATAGGAAACACAGTAGAGTAGAAGAGTGCTGCTTTCTCAAAAGCAGAGTGTGTTTCTTGTAAGGCAAGCTAGAGTTGAATTCCCTTTCATAAACGGAGTTGAATCACATGCAGTTTCTGGTCCTAGCCCCAAGAGTTGTTTTCTGGTAAGGAGAGTCACTATTGTGCTCAATTGGCCATACACATTGCAAATAACACTCGCGTCTGTTCCCAGCAAATGCAGTGTATTTGACGCAAGAGAAACTACTGTTCTTGTCAGTTTCCTAAGCAGAGTTGAATTAGATATGGCCCTTGTGTGTAGGAAGCACAGTTCTTTAGTTCTGAGCAAGCTGACTGTTCTGGCTATATAGGAAACACAGTAGAGTAGAAGAGTGCTCCTTTCTCTAAAGCAGAGTGTGTTTCTTGTAAGGCGAGCTAGAGTTGAATTCCCTTTCATAAACGGAGTTGAATCCCATGCAGTTTCTGGTCCTAGCATCAAAAGTTGTTTTCTGGTAAGGAGATTCACTATTGTGCTCAATTGGCCTTACACAGTGCAAATAGCACTCGCGTCTTATCCCAGCAAATGCAGTGTATTGGACGCAAGAGAAACTACTGTTCTTGTCAGTTTCCTAAGCAGAGTTGAATTAGATATGGCCCTTGTGTGTAGGAAGCACAGTTCTTTAGTTCTGAGCAAGCTGACTGTTCTGGCTCTATAGGAAACACAGTAGAGTAGAAGAGTGCTGCTTTCTCAAAAGCAGAGTGTGTTTCTTGTAAGGCGAGCTAGAGTTGAATTCTCTTTCATAAACGGAGTTGAATCACATGCAGGTTCTGGTCCTAGCAGCAAAAGTTGTTTTCTGGTAAGGAGATTCACTATTGTGCTCAATTGGCCTTACACAGTGCAAATAGCACTCGCGTCTGTTCCCAGCAAATGCAGTGTATTGGACGCAAGAGAAACTACTGTTCTTGTCAGTTTCCTAAGCAGAGTTGAATTAGATATGCCCCTTGTGTGTAGGAAGCACAGTTCTTTAGTTCTGAGCAAGCTGACAGTTCTGGCTATATAGGAAACACAGTAGAGTAGAAGAGTGCTGCTTTCTCAAAAGCAGAGTGTGTTTCTTGTAAGGCAAGCTAGAGTTGAATTCCCTTTCATAAACGGAGTTGAATCACATGCAGTTTCTGGTCCTAGCAGCAAGAGTTGTTTTCTGGTAAGGAGAGTCACTATTGTGCTCATTTGGCCATACACAGTGCAAATAGCACTCGCGTCTGTACCCAGCAAGTGCATTGTATTGGACGCAAGAGAAACTACTGTTCTTGTCAGTTTCCTAAGCAGAGTTGAACTAGTTATGGCCATTGTGTGTAGGAAGCACAGTTCTTTGGTTCTGAGCAAGCTGACTGTTCTGGCTCTCTAGGAAACACAGTAGAGTAGAAGAGTGCTGCTTTCTCAAAAGCAGAGTGTGTTTCTTGTAAGGCGAGCCAGAGTTTAATTCATTTTCATAAACGGAGTTGAATCACATGCAAATTCTGGTCCTAGCAGCAAGAGTTGTTTTCTGGTAAGGAGATTAACTATTGTGCTCAATTGGCCATACACATTGCAAATAGCACTCGTGTCTGTTCCCAGCAAATGCAGTGTATTGGACGCAAGAGAAACTACTGTTCTTGTCAGTTTCCTAAGCAGAGTTGAATTAGATATGGCCCTTGTGTGTAGGAAGCACAGTTCTTTAGTTCTGAGCAAGCTGACAGTTCTGGCTATATAGGAAACACAGTAGAGTAGAAGAGTGCTGCTTTCTCTAAAGCAGAGTGCGTTTCTTGTAAGGCGAGCTAGAGTTGAATTCCCTTTCATAAACGGAGTTGAATCACATGCAGTTTCTGGTCCTAGCAGCAAAAGTTGTTTTCTGATAAGGAGATTCACTATTGTGCTCAATTGGCCTTACACAGTGCAAATAGCACTCGCGTCTTATCCCAGCAAATGCAGTGTATTGGACGCAAGAGAAACTACTGTTCTTGTCAGTTTCCTAAGCAGAGTTGAATTCGATATGGCCCTTGTGTGTAGGAAGCACAGTTCTTTAGTTCTGAGCAAGCTGACTGTTCTGGCTCTATAGGAAACACAGTAGAGTAGAAGAGTGCTGCTTTCTCAAAAGCAGAGTGTGTTTCTTGTAAGGCGAGCTAGAGTTGAATTCCCTTTCATAAACGGAGTTGAATCACATGCAGTTTCTGGTCCTAGCAGCAAAAGTTGTTTTCTGATAAGGAGATTCACTATTGTGCTCAATTGGCCTTACACAGTGCAAATAGCACTCGCGTCTGTTCCCAGCAAATGCAGTGTATTGGACGCAAGAGAAACTACTGTTCTTGTCAGTTTCCTAAGCAGAGTTGAATTAGATATGGCCCTTGTGTGTAGGAAGCACAGTTCTTTAGTTCTGAGCAAGCTGACAGTTCTGGCTCTATAGGAAACACAGTAGAGTAGAAGAGTGCTGCTTTCTCAAAAGCAGAGTGTGTTTCTTTTAAGGCGAGCTAGAGTTGAATTCCCTTTCATAAACGGAGTTGAATCACATGCAGTTTCTGGTCCTAGCATCAAAAGTTGTTTTCTGGTAAGGAGATTCACTATTGTGCTCAATTGGCCTTACACAGTGCAAATAGCACTCGCGTCTTATCCCAGCAAATGCAGTGTATTGGACGCAAGAGAAACTACTGTTCTTGTCAGTTTCCTAAGCAGAGTTGAATTAGATATGGCCCTTGTGTGTAGGAAGCACAGTTCTTTAGTTCTGAGCAAGCTGACAGTTCTGGCTCTATAGGAAACACAGTAGAGTAGAAGAGTGCTGCTTTCTCAAAAGCAGAGTGTGTTTCTTGTAAGGCAAGCTAGAGTTGAATACCCTTTCATAAACGGAGTTGAATCACATGCATTTTCTGGTCCTAGCCCCAAGAGTTTTTTTCTGGTAAGGAGAGTCACTATTGTGCTCAATTGGCCATACACATTGCAAATAACACTCGCGTCTGTTCCCAGCAAATGCAGTGTATTGGACGCAAGAGAAACTACTGTTCTTGTCAGTTTCCTAAGCAGAGTTGAATTAGATATGGCCCTTGTGTGTAGGAAGCACAGTTGTTTAGTTCTGAGCAAGCTGACTGTTCTGGCACTATAGGAAACACAGTAGAGTAGAAGAGTGCTGCTTTCTCAAAAGCAGAGTGTGTTTATTGTAAGGCAAGCTAGAGTTGAATTCCCTTTCATAAACGGAGTTGAATCACATGCAATTTCTGGTCCTAGCAGCAAGAGTTGTTTTCTGGTAAGGAGATTCACTATTGTGCTCAATTGGCCATACACATTGCAAATAGCACTCGCGTCTGTTCCCAGCAAATGCAGTGTATTGGACGCAAGAGAAACTACTGTTCTTGTCAGTTTCCTAAGCAGAGTTGAATTCGATATGGCCCTTGTGTGTAGGAAGCACAGTTCTTTAGTTCTGAGTAAGCTGACAGTTCTGGCTATATAGGAAACACAGTAGAGTAGAAGAGTGCTGCATTCTCTAAAGCAGAGTGTGTTTCTTGTAAGGCGAGCTAGAGTTGAATTCCCTTTCATAAACGGAGTTGAATCACATGCAGTTTCTGGTCCTAGCATCAAAAGTTGTTTTCTGGTAAGTAGATTCACTATTGTGCTCAATTGGCCTTACACAGTGCAAATAGCACTCGCGTCTTATCCCAGCAAATGCAGTGTATTGGACGCAAAAGAAACTACTGTTCTTGTCAGTTTCCTAAGCAGAGTTGAATTAGATATGGCCCTTGTGTGTAGGAAGCACAGTTCTTTAGTTCTGAGCAAGCTGACAGTTCTGGCTCTATAGGAAACACAGTAGAGTAGAAGAGTGCTGCTTTCTCAAAAGCAGAGTGTGTTTCTTGTAAGGCAAGCTAGAGTTGAATTCCCTTTCATAAACGGAGTTGAATCACATGCAGTTTCTGGTCCTAGCACCAAGAGTTGTTTTCTGGTAAGGAGAGTCACTATTGTGCTCATTTGGCCATACACAGTGCAAATAGCACTCGCGTCTGTACCCAGCAAGTGCATTGTATTGGACGCAAGAGAAACTACTGTTCTTGTCAGTTTCCTAAGCAGAGTTGAACTAGTTATGGCCATTGTGTGTAGGAAGCACAGTTCTTTGGTTCTGAGCAAGCTGACTGTTCTGGCTCTATAGGAAACACAGTAGAGTAGAAGAGTGCTGCTTTCTCTAAAGCAGAGTGTGTTTCTTGTAAGGCGAGCTAGAGTTGAATTCCCTTTCATAAACGGAGTTGAATCACATGCAGTTTCTGGTCCTAGCAGCAAAAGTTGTTTTCTGATAAGGAGATTCACTATTGTGCTCAATTGGCCTCACACAGTGCAAATAGCACTCGCGTCTGTTCCCAGCAAATGCAGTGTATTGGACGCAAGAGAAACTACTGTTCTTGTCAGTTTCCTAAGCAGAGTTGAATTAGATATGGCCCTTGTGTGTAGGAAGCACAGTTCTTTAGTTCTGAGCAAGCTGACAGTTCTGGCTATATAGGAAACACAGTAGAGTAGAAGAGTGCTGCTTTCTCAAAAGCAGAGTGTGTTTCTTGTAAGGCCAGCTAGAGTTGAATTCCCTTTCATAAACGGAGTTGAATCACATGCAGTTTCTGGTCCTAGCATCAAAAGTTGTTTTCTGGTAAGGAGATTCACTATTGTGCTCAATTGGCCTTACACAGTGCAAATAGCACTCGCGTCTTATCCCAGCAAATGCAGTGTATTGGACGCAAGAGAAACTACTGTTCTTGTCAGTTTCCTAAGCAGAGTTGAATTCGATATGGCCCTTGTGTGTAGGAAGCACAGTTCTTTAGTTCTGAGCAAGCTGACAGTTCTGGCTCTATAGGAAACACAGTAGAGTAGAAGAGTGCTGCTTTCTCAAAAGCAGAGTGTGTTTCTTGTAAGGCAAGCTAGAGTTGAATTCCCTTTCATAAACGGAGTTGAATCACATGCAGTTTCTGGTCGTAGCACCAAGAGTTGTTTTCTGGTAAGGAGAGTCACTATTGTGCTCATTTGGCCATACACAGTGCAAATAGCACTCGCGTCTGTACCCAGCAAGTGCATTGTATTGGACGCAAGAGAAACTACTGTTCTTGTCAGTTTCCTAAGCAGAGTTGAACTAGTTATGGCCATTGTGTGTAGGAAGCACAGTTCTTTGGTTCTGAGCAAGCTGACTGTTCTGGCTCTATAGGAATCACAGTAGAGTAGAAGAGTGCTGCTTTCTCAAAGGCAGAGTGTGTTTCTTGTAAGGCGAGCTAGAGTTGAATTCCCTTTCATAAACGGAGTTGAATCACATGCAGTTTCTGGTCCTAGCAGCAGAAGTTGTTTTCTGCTAAGGAGATTCACTATTGTGCTCAATTGGCCTTACACAGTGCAAATAGCACTCGCGTCTTATCCCAGCAAATGCAGTGTATTGGACGCAAGAGAAACTACTGTTCTTGTCAGTTTCCTAAGCAGAGTTGAATTCGATATGGCCCTTGTGTGTAGGAAGCACAGTTCTTTAGTTCTGAGCAAGCTGACAGTTCTGGCTCTATAGGAAACACAGTAGAGTAGAAGAGTGCTGCTTTCTCAAAAGCAGAGTGTGTTTCTTGTAAGGCAAGCTAGAGTTGAATTCCCTTTCATAAACGGAGTTGAATCACATGCAGTTTCTGGTCCTAGCCCCAAGAGTTGTTTTCTGGTAAGGAGAGTCACTATTGTGCTCAATTGGCCATACACATTGCAAATAACCCTCGCGTCTGTTCCCAGCAAATGCAGTGTATTGGACGCAAGAGAAACTACTGTTCTTGTCAGTTTCCTAAGCAGAGTTGAATTAGATATGGCCCTTGTGTGTAGGAAGCACAGTTCTTTAGTTCTGAGCAAGCTGACAGTTCTGGCTATATAGGAAACACAGTAGAGTAGAAGAGTGCTGCTTTCTCAAAAGCAGAGTGTGTTTCTTGTAAGGCGAGCTAGAGTTGAATTCCCTTTCATAAACGGAGTTGAATCGCATGCAGTTTCTGGTCCTAGCATCAAAAGTTGTTTTCTGGTAAGGAGATTCACTATTGTGCTCAATTGGCCTTACACAGTGCAAATAGCACTCGCGTCTTATCCCAGCAAATGCAGTGTATTGGACGCAAGAGAAACTACTGTTCTTGTCAGTTTCCTAAGCAGAGTTGAACTAGTTATGGCCATTGTGTGTAGGAAGCACAGTTCTTTGGTTCTGAGCAAGCTGACTGTTCTGGCTCTCTAGGAAACACAGTAGAGTAGAAGAGTGCTGCTTTCTCAAAAGCAGAGTGTGTTTCTTGTAAGGCGAGCCAGAGTTTAATTCATTTTCATAAACGGAGTTGAATCACATGCAAATTCTGGTCCTAGCAGCAAGAGTTGTTTTCTGGTAAGGAGATTAACTATTGTGCTCAATTGGCCATACACATTGCAAATAGCACTCGTGTCTGTTCCCAGCAAATGCAGTGTATTGGACGCAAGAGAAACTACTGTTCTTGTCAGTTTCCTAAGCAGAGTTGAATTAGATATGGCCCTTGTGTGTAGGAAGCACAGTTCTTTAGTTCTGAGCAAGCTGACAGTTCTGGCTATATAGGAAACACAGTAGAGTAGAAGAGTGCTGCTTTCTCTAAAGCAGAGTGCGTTTCTTGTAAGGCGAGCTAGAGTTGAATTCCCTTTCATAAACGGAGTTGAATCACATGCAGTTTCTGGTCCTAGCAGCAAAAGTTGTTTTCTGCTAAGGAGATTCACTATTGTGCTCAATTGGCCTTACACAGTGCAAATAGCACTCGCGTCTTATCCCAGCAAATGCAGTGTATTGGACGCAAGAGAAACTACTGTTCTTGTCAGTTTCCTAAGCAGAGTTGAATTAGATATGGCCCTTGTGTGTAGGAAGCACAGTTCTTTAGTTCTGAGCAAGCTGACTGTTCTGGCTCTATAGGAAACACAGTAGAGTAGAAGAGTGCTGCTTTCTCAAAAGCAGAGTGTGTTTCTTGTAAGGCGAGCTAGAGTTGAATTCCCTTTCATAAACGGAGTTGAATCACATGCAGTTTCTGGTCCTAGCAGCAAAAGTTGTTTTCTGATAAGGAGATTCACTATTGTGCTCAATTGGCCTTACACAGTGCAAAAAGCACTCGCGTCTGTTCCCAGCAAATGCAGTGTATTGGACGCAAGAGAAACTACTGTTCTTGTCAGTTTCCTAAGCAGAGTTGAATTAGATATGGCCCTTGTGTGTAGGAAGCACAGTTCTTTAGTTCTGAGCAAGCTGACAGTTCTGGCTCTATAGGAAACACAGTAGAGTAGAAGAGTGCTGCTTTCTCAAAAGCAGAGTGTGTTTCTTTTAAGGCGAGCTAGAGTTGAATTCCCTTTCATAAACGGAGTTGAATCACATGCAGTTTCTGGTCCTAGCATCAAAAGTTGTTTTCTGGTAAGGAGATTCACTATTGTGCTCAATTGGCCTTACACAGTGCAAATAGCACTCGCGTCTTATCCCAGCAAATGCAGTGTATTGGACGCAAGAGAAACTACTGTTCTTGTCAGTTTCCTAAGCAGAGTTGAATTAGATATGGCCCTTGTGTGTAGGAAGCACAGTTCTTTAGTTCTGAGCAAGCTGACAGTTCTGGCTCTATAGGAAACACAGTAGAGTAGAAGAGTGCTGCTTTCTCAAAAGCAGAGTGTGTTTCTTGTAAGGCAAGCTAGAGTTGAATACCCTTTCATAAACGGAGTTGAATCACATGCATTTTCTGGTCCTAGCCCCAAGAGTTTTTTTCTGGTAAGGAGAGTCACTATTGTGCTCAATTGGCCATACACATTGCAAATAACACTCGCGTCTGTTCCCAGCAAATGCAGTGTATTGGACGCAAGAGAAACTACTGTTCTTGTCAGTTTCCTAAGCAGAGTTGAATTAGATATGGCCCTTGTGTGTAGGAAGCACAGTTCTTTAGTTCTGAGCAAGCTGACAGTTCTGGCTATATAGGAAACACAGTAGAGTAGAAGATTGCTGCTTTCTCTAAAGCAGAGTGTGTTTCTTGTAAGGCGAGCCAGAGTTGAATTCCCCTTTCATAAACGGAGTTGAATCACATGCAGTTTCTGGTCCTAGCAGCAAAAGTTGTTTTTTGCTAAGGAGATTCACTATTGTGCTCAATTGGCCTTACACAGTGCAAAATAGCACTCGCGTCTTATCCCACCAAATGCAGTGTATTGGACGCAAGAGAAACTACTGTTCTTGTCAGTTTCCTAAGCAAAGTTGAATTAGATATGGCCCTTGTGTGTAGGAAGCACAGTTCTTTGGTTCTGAGCAAGCTGACTGTTCTGGCTCTATAGGAAACACAGTAGAGTAGAAGAGTGCTGCTTTCTCTAAAGCAGAGTGTGTTTCTTGTAAGGCGAGCTAGAGTTGAATTCCCTTTCATAAACGGAGTTGAATCACATGCAGTTTCTGGTCCTAGCAGCAAAAGTTGTTTTCTGATAAGGAGATTCACTATTGTGCTCAATTGGCCTTACACAGTGCAAATAGCACTCGCGTCTGTTCCCAGCAAATGCAGTGTATTGGACGCAAGAGAAACTACTGTTCTTGTCAGTTTCCTAAGCAGAGTTGAATTAGATATGGCCCTTGTGTGTAGGAAGCACAGTTCTTTAGTTCTGAGCAAGCTGACAGTTCTGGCTATATAGGAAACACAGTAGAGTAGAAGAGTGCTGCTTTCTCAAAAGCAGAGTGTGTTTCTTGTAAGGCCAGCTAGAGTTGAATTCCCTTTCATAAACGGAGTTGAATCACATGCAGTTTCTGGTCCTAGCATCAAAAGTTGTTTTCTGGTAAGGAGATTCACTATTGTGCTCAATTGGCCTTACACAGTGCAAATAGCACTCGCGTCTTATCCCAGCAAATGCAGTGTATTGGACGCAAGAGAAACTACTGTTCTTGTCAGTTTCCTAAGCAGAGTTGAATTCGATATGGCCCTTGTGTGTAGGAAGCACAGTTCTTTAGTTCTGAGCAAGCTGACAGTTCTGGCTCTATAGGAAACACAGTAGAGTAGAAGAGTGCTGCTTTCTCAAAAGCAGAGTGTGTTTCTTGTAAGGCAAGCTAGAGTTGAATTCCCTTTCATAAACGGAGTTGAATCACATGCAGTTTCTGGTCGTAGCACCAAGAGTTGTTTTCTGGTAAGGAGAGTCACTATTGTGCTCATTTGGCCATACACAGTGCAAATAGCACTCGCGTCTGTACCCAGCAAATGCAGTGTATTGGACGCAAGAGAAACTACTGTTCTTGTCAGTTTCCTAAGCAGAGTTGAATTAGATATGGCCCTTGTGTGTAGGAAGCACAGTTCTTTAGTTCTGAGCAAGCTGACAGTTCTGGCTATATAGGAAACACAGTAGAGTAGAAGAGTGCTGCTTTCTCTAAAGCAGAGTGCGTTTCTTGTAAGGCGAGCTAGAGTTGAATTCCCTTTCATAAACGGAGTTGAATCACATGCAGTTTCTGGTCCTAGCAGCAAAAGTTGTTTTCTGCTAAGGAGATTCACTATTGTGCTCAATTGGCCTTACACAGTGCAAATAGCACTCGCGTCTTATCCCAGCAAATGCAGTGTATTGGACGCAAGAGAAACTACTGTTCTTGTCAGTTTCCTAAGCAGAGTTGAATTAGATATGGCCCTTGTGTGTAGGAAGCACAGTTCTTTAGTTCTGAGCAAGCTGACTGTTCTGGCTCTATAGGAAACACAGTAGAGTAGAAGAGTGCTGCTTTCTCAAAAGCAGAGTGTGTTTCTTGTAAGGCGAGCTAGAGTTGAATTCCCTTTCATAAACGGAGTTGAATCACATGCAGTTTCTGGTCCTAGCAGCAAAAGTTGTTTTCTGATAAGGAGATTCACTATTGTGCTCAATTGGCCTTACACAGTGCAAAAAGCACTCGCGTCTGTTCCCAGCAAATGCAGTGTATTGGACGCAAGAGAAACTACTGTTCTTGTCAGTTTCCTAAGCAGAGTTGAATTAGATATGGCCCTTGTGTGTAGGAAGCACAGTTCTTTAGTTCTGAGCAAGCTGACAGTTCTGGCTCTATAGGAAACACAGTAGAGTAGAAGAGTGCTGCTTTCTCAAAAGCAGAGTGTGTTTCTTTTAAGGCGAGCTAGAGTTGAATTCCCTTTCATAAACGGAGTTGAATCACATGCAGTTTCTGGTCCTAGCATCAAAAGTTGTTTTCTGGTAAGGAGATTCACTATTGTGCTCAATTGGCCTTACACAGTGCAAATAGCACTCGCGTCTTATCCCAGCAAATGCAGTGTATTGGACGCAAGAGAAACTACTGTTCTTGTCAGTTTCCTAAGCAGAGTTGAATTAGATATGGCCCTTGTGTGTAGGAAGCACAGTTCTTTAGTTCTGAGCAAGCTGACAGTTCTGGCTCTATAGGAAACACAGTAGAGTAGAAGAGTGCTGCTTTCTCAAAAGCAGAGTGTGTTTCTTGTAAGGCAAGCTAGAGTTGAATACCCTTTCATAAACGGAGTTGAATCACATGCAGTTTCTGGTCCTAGCCCCAAGAGTTTTTTTCTGGTAAGGAGAGTCACTATTGTGCTCAATTGGCCATACACATTGCAAATAACACTCGCGTCTGTTCCCAGCAAATGCAGTGTATTGGACGCAAGAGAAACTACTGTTCTTGTCAGTTTCCTAAGCAGAGTTGAATTAGATATGGCCCTTGTGTGTAGGAAGCACAGTTCTTTAGTTCTGAGCAAGCTGACAGTTCTGGCTATATAGGAAACACAGTAGAGTAGAAGATTGCTGCTTTCTCTAAAGCAGAGTGTGTTTCTTGTAAGGCGAGCCAGAGTTGAATTCCCTTTCATAAACGGAGTTGAATCACATGCAGTTTCTGGTCCTAGCAGCAAAAGTTGTTTTTTGCTAAGGAGATTCACTATTGTGCTCAATTGGCCTTACACAGTGCAAATAGCACTCGCGTCTTATCCCACCAAATGCAGTGTATTGGACGCAAGAGAAACTACTGTTCTTGTCAGTTTCCTAAGCAAAGTTGAATTAGATATGGCCCTTGTGTGTAGGAAGCACAGTTCTTTGGTTCTGAGCAAGCTGACTGTTCTGGCTCTATAGGAAACACAGTAGAGTAGAAGAGTGCTGCTTTCTCTAAAGCAGAGTGTGTTTCTTGTAAGGCGAGCTAGAGTTGAATTCCCTTTCATAAACGGAGTTGAATCACATGCAGTTTCTGGTCCTAGCAGCAAAAGTTGTTTTCTGATAAGGAGATTCACTATTGTGCTCAATTGGCCTTACACAGTGCAAATAGCACTCGCGTCTGTTCCCAGCAAATGCAGTGTATTGGACGCAAGAGAAACTACTGTTCTTGTCAGTTTCCTAAGCAGAGTTGAATTAGATATGGCCCTTGTGTGTAGGAAGCACAGTTCTTTAGTTCTGAGCAAGCTGACAGTTCTGGCTATATAGGAAACACAGTAGAGTAGAAGAGTGCTGCTTTCTCAAAAGCAGAGTGTGTTTCTTGTAAGGCCAGCTAGAGTTGAATTCCCTTTCATAAACGGAGTTGAATCACATGCAGTTTCTGGTCCTAGCATCAAAAGTTGTTTTCTGGTAAGGAGATTCACTATTGTGCTCAATTGGCCTTACACAGTGCAAATAGCACTCGCGTCTTATCCCAGCAAATGCAGTGTATTGGACGCAAGAGAAACTACTGTTCTTGTCAGTTTCCTAAGCAGAGTTGAATTCGATATGGCCCTTGTGTGTAGGAAGCACAGTTCTTTAGTTCTGAGCAAGCTGACAGTTCTGGCTCTATAGGAAACACAGTAGAGTAGAAGAGTGCTGCTTTCTCAAAAGCAGAGTGTGTTTCTTGTAAGGCAAGCTAGAGTTGAATTCCCTTTCATAAACGGAGTTGAATCACATGCAGTTTCTGGTCGTAGCACCAAGAGTTGTTTTCTGGTAAGGAGAGTCACTATTGTGCTCATTTGGCCATACACAGTGCAAATAGCACTCGCGTCTGTACCCAGCAAGTGCATTGTATTGGACGCAAGAGAAACTACTGTTCTTGTCAGTTTCCTAAGCAGAGTTGAACTAGTTATGGCCATTGTGTGTAGGAAGCACAGTTCTTTGGTTCTGAGCAAGCTGACTGTTCTGGCTCTATAGGAATCACAGTAGAGTAGAAGAGTGCTGCTTTCTCAAAGGCAGAGTGTGTTTCTTGTAAGGCGAGCTAGAGTTGAATTCCCTTTCATAAACGGAGTTGAATCACATGCAGTTTCTGGTCCTAGCAGCAAAAGTTGTTTTCTGCTAAGGAGATTCACTATTGTGCTCAATTGGCTTTACACAGTGCAAATAGCACTCGCGTCTTATCCCAGCAAATGCAGTGTATTGGACGCAAGAGAAACTACTGTTCTTGTCAGTTTCCTAAGCAGAGTTGAATTCGATATGGCCCTTGTGTGTAGGAAGCACAGTTCTTTAGTTCTGAGCAAGCTGACAGTTCTGGCTCTATAGGAAACACAGTAGAGTAGAAGAGTGCTGCTTTCTCAAAAGCAGAGTGTGTTTCTTGTAAGGCAAGCTAGAGTTGAATTCCCTTTCATAAACGGAGTTGAATCACATGCAGTTTCTGGTCCTAGCCCCAAGAGTTGTTTTCTGGTAAGGATAGTCACTATTGTGCTCAATTGGCCATACACATTGCAAATAACCCTCGCGTCTGTTCCCAGCAAATGCAGTGTATTGGACGCAAGAGAAACTACTGTTCTTGTCAGTTTCCTAAGCAGAGTTGAATTAGATATGGCCCTTGTGTGTAGGAAGCACAGTTCTTTAGTTCTGAGCAAGCTGACAGTTCTGGCTATATAGGAAACACAGTAGAGTAGAAGAGTGCTGCTTTCTCAAAAGCAGAGTGTGTTTCTTGTAAGGCGAGCTAGAGTTGAATTCCCTTTCATAAACGGAGTTGAATCGCATGCAGTTTCTGGTCCTAGCATCAAAAGTTGTTTTCTGGTAAGGAGATTCACTATTGTGCTCAATTGGCCTTACACAGTGCAAATAGCACTCGCGTCTTATCCCAGCAAATGCAGTGTATTGGACGCAAGAGAAACTACTGTTCTTGTCAGTTTCCTAAGCAGAGTTGAATTAGATATGCCCCTTGTGTGTAGGAAGCACAGTTCTTTAGTTCTGAGCAAGCTGACAGTTCTGGCTATATAGGAAACACAGTAGAGTAGAAGAGTGCTGCTTTCTCAAAAGCAGAGTGTGTTTCTTGTAAGGCAAGCTAGAGTTGAATTCCCTTTCATAAACGGAGTTGAATCACATGCAGTTTCTGGTCCTAGCACCAAGAGTTGTTTTCTGGTAAGGAGAGTCACTATTGTGCTCATTTGGCCATACACAGTGCAAATAGCACTCGCGTCTGTACCCAGCAAGTGCATTGTATTGGACGCAAGAGAAACTACTGTTCTTGTCAGTTTCCTAATCAGAGTTGAACTAGTTATGGCCATTGTGTGTAGGAAGCACAGTTCTTTGGTTCTGAGCAAGCTGACTGTTCTGGCTCTCTAGGAAACACAGTAGAGTAGAAGAGTGCTGCTTTCTCTAAAGCAGAGTGTGTTTCTTGTAAGGCGAGCCAGAGTTTAATTCCCTTTCATAAACGGAGTTGAATCACATGCAGTTTCTGGTCCTAGCAGCAAAAGTTGTTTTCTGATAAGGAGATTCACTATTGTGCTCAATTGGCCTTACACAGTGCAAATAGCACTCGCGTCTGTTCCCAGCAAATGCAGTGTATTGGACGCAAGAGAAACTACTGTTCTTGTCAGTTTCCTAAGCAGAGTTGAATTAGATATGGCCCTTGTGTGTAGGAAGCACAGTTCTTTAGTTCTGAGGAAGCTGACTGTTCTGGCTCTATAGGAAACACAGTAGAGTAGAAGAGTGCTGCTTTCTCAAAAGCAGAGTGTGTTTCTTGTAAGGCGAGCTAGAGTTGAATTCTCTTTCATAAAGGGAGTTGAATCACATGCAGTTTCTGGTCCTAGCATCAAAAGTTGTTTTCTGGTAAGGAGATTCACTATTGTGCTCAATTGGCCTTACACAGTGCAAATAGCACTCGCGTCTGTTCCCAGCAAATGCAGTGTATTGGACGCAAGAGAAACTACTGTTCTTGTCAGTTTCCTAAGCAGAGTTGAATTAGATATGGCCCTTGTGTGTAGGAAGCACAGTTCTTTAGTTCTGAGCAAGCTGACAGTTCTGGCTATATAGGAAACACAGTAGAGTAGAAGAGGGCTGCTTTCTCAAAAGCAGAGTGTGTTTCTTGTAAGGCAAGCTAGAGTTGAATTCCCTTTCATAAACGGAGTTGAATCACATGCAGTTTCTGGTCCTAGCACCAAGAGTTGTTTTCTGGTAAGGAGAGTCACTATTGTGCTCATTTGGCCATACACAGTGCAAATAGCACTCGCGTCTGTACCCAGCAAGTGCATTGTATTGGACGCAAGAGAAACTACTATTCTTGTCAGTTTCCTAAGCAGAGTTGAACTAGTTATGGCCATTGTGTGTAGGAAGCACAGTTCTTTGGTTCTGAGCAAGCTGACTGTTCTGGCTCTCTAGGAAACACAGTAGAGTAGAAGAGTGCTGCTTTCTCAAAAGCAGAGTGTGTTTCTTGTAAGGCGAGCCAGAGTTTAATTCATTTTCATAAACGGAGTTGAATCACATGCAAATTCTGGTCCTAGCAGCAAGAGTTGTTTTCTGGTAAGGAGATTCACTATTGTGCTCAATTGGCCATACACATTGCAAATAGCACTCGTGTCTGTTCCCAGCAAATGCAGTGTATTGGACGCAAGAGAAACTACTGTTCTTGTCAGTTTCCTAAGCAGAGTTGAATTAGATATGGCCCTTGTGTGTAGGAAGCACAGTTCTTTAGTTCTGAGCAAGCTGACAGTTCTGGCTATATAGGAAACACAGTAGAGTAGAAGAGTGCTGCTTTCTCTAAAGCAGAGTGCGTTTCTTGTAAGGCGAGCTAGAGTTGAATTCCCTTTCATAAACGGAGTTGAATCACATGCAGTTTCTGGTCCTAGCAGCAAAAGTTGTTTTCTGCTAAGGAGATTCACTATTGTGCTCAATTGGCCTTACACAGTGCAAATAGCACTCGCGTCTTATCCCACCAAATGCAGTGTATTGGACGCAAGAGAAACTACTGTTCTTGTCAGTTTCCTAAGCAGAGTTGAATTAGATATGGCCCTTGTGTGTAGGAAGCACAGTTCTTTAGTTCTGAGCAAGCTGACTGTTCTGGCTCTATAGGAAACACAGTAGAGTAGAAGAGTGCTGCTTTCTCAAAAGCAGAGTGTGTTTCTTGTAAGGCGAGCTAGAGTTGAATTCCCTTTCATAAACGGAGTTGAATCACATGCAGTTTCTGGTCCTAGCAGCAAAAGTTGTTTTCTGATAAGGAGATTCACTATTGTGCTCAATTGGCCTTACACAGTGCAAATAGCACTCGCGTCTTATCCCAGCAAATGCAGTGTATTGGACGCAAGAGAAACTACTGTTCTTGTCAGTTTCCTAAGCAGAGTTGAATTAGATATGGCCCTTGTGTGTAGGAAGCACAGTTCTTTAGTTCTGAGCAAGCTGACAGTTCTGGCTCTATAGGAAACACAGTAGAGTAGAAGAGTGCTGCTTTCTCAAAAGCAGAGTGTGTTTCTTGTAAGGCAAGCTAGAGTTGAATACCCTTTCATAAACGGAGTTGAATCACATGCAGTTTCTGGTCCTAGCCCCAAGAGTTTTTTTCTGGTAAGGAGAGTCACTCTTGTGCTCAATTGGCCATACACATTGCAAATAACACTCGCGTCTGTTCCCAGCAAATGCAGTGTATTGGACGCAAGAGAAACTACTGTTCTTGTCAGTTTCCTAAGCAGAGTTGAATTAGATATGGCCCTTGTGTGTAGGAAGCACAGTTCTTTAGTTCTGAGCAAGCTGACAGTTCTGGCTATATAGGAAACACAGTAGAGTAGAAGATTGCTGCTTTCTCTAAAGCAGAGTGTGTTTCTTGTAAGGCGAGCCAGAGTTGAATTCCCTTTCATAAACGGAGTTGAATCACATGCAGTTTCTGGTCCTAGCAGCAAAAGTTGTTTTTTGCTAAGGAGATTCACTATTGTGCTCAATTGGCCTTACACAGTGCAAATAGCACTCGCGTCTTATCCCACCAAATGCAGTGTATTGGACGCAAGAGAAACTACTGTTCTTGTCTTTTTCCTAAGCAGAGTTGAATTAGATATGGCCCTTGTGTGTAGGAAGCACAGTTCTTTAGTTCTGAGCAAGCTGACTGTTCTGGCTCTATAGGAAACACAGTAGAGTAGAAGAGTGCTGCTTTCTCAAAAGCAGAGTGTGTTTCTTGTAAGGCAAGCTAGAGTTGAATTCCCTTTCATAAACGGAGTTGAATCACATGAAATTTCTGGTCCTAGCAGCAAGAGTTGTTTTCTGGTAAGGAGATTCACTATTGTGCTCAATTGGCCATACACATTGCAAATAGCACTCGCGTCTGTTCCCAGCAAATGCAGTGTATTGGACGCAAGAGAAACTACTGTTCTTGTCAGTTTCCTAAGCAGAGTTGAATTCGATATGGCCCTTGTGTGTAGGAAGCACAGTTCTTTAGTTCTGAGTAAGCTGACAGTTCTGGCTATATAGGAAACACAGTAGAGTAGAAGAGTGCTGCTTTCTCTAAAGCAGAGTGTGTTTCTTGTAAGGCGAGATAGAGTTGAATTCCCTTTCATAAACGGAGTTGAATCACATGCAGTTTCTGGTCCTAGCATCAAAAGTTGTTTTCTGGTAAGTAGATTCACTATTGTGCTCAATTGGCCTTACACAGTGCAAATAGCACTCGCGTCTTATCCCAGCAAATGCAGTGTATTGGACGCAAGAGAAACTACTGTTCTTGTCAGTTTCCTAAGCAGAGTTGAATTAGATATGGCCCTTGTGTGTAGGAAGCACAGTTCTTTAGTTCTGAGCAAGCTGACAGTTCTGGCACTATAGGAAACACAGTAGAGTAGAAGAGTGCTGCTTTCTCAAAAGCAGAGTGTGTTTCTTGTAAGGCAAGCTAGAGTTGAATTCCCTTTCATAAACGGAGTTGAATCACATGCAGTTTCTGGTCCTAGCCCCAAGAGTTGTTTTCTGGTAAGGAGAGTCACTATTGTGCTCATTTGGCCATACACAGTGCAAATAGCACTCGCGTCTGTACCCAGCAAGTGCATTGTATTGGACGCAAGAGAAACTACTGTTCTTGTCAGTTTCCTAAGCAGAGTTGAACTAGTTATGGCCATTGTGTGTAGGAAGCACAGTTCTTTGGTTCTGAGCAAGCTGACTGTTCTGGCTATATAGGAAACACAGTAGAGTAGAAGAGTGCTGCTTTCTCTAAAGCAGAGTGTGTTTCTTGTAAGGCGAGCTAGAGTTGAATTCCCTTTCATAAACGGAGTTGAATCACATGCAGTTTCTGGTCCTAGCAGCAAAAGTTGTTTTCTGATAAGGAGATTCACTATTGTGCTCAATTGGCCTTACACAGTGCAAATAGCACTCGCGTCTGTTCCCAGCAAATGCAGTGTATTGGACGCAAGAGAAACTACTGTTCTTGTCAGTTTCCTAAGCAGAGTTGAATTCGATATGGCCCTTGTGTGTAGGAAGCACAGTTCTTTAGTTCTGAGCAAGCTGACAGTTCTGGCTATATAGGAAACACAGTAGAGTAGAAGAGTGCTGCTTTCTCAAAAGCAGAGTGTGTTTCTTGTAAGGCGAGCTAGAGTTGAATTCCCTTTCATAAACGGAGTTGAATCACATGCAGTTTCTGGTCCTAGCATCAAAAGTTGTTTTCTGGTAAGGAGATTCACTATTGTGCTCAATTGGCCTTACACAGTGCAAATAGCACTCGCGTCTTATCCCAGCAAATGCAGTGTATTGGACGCAAGAGAAACTACTGTTCTTGTCAGTTTCCTAAGCAGAGTTGAATTAGATATGGCCCTTGTGTGTAGGAAGCACAGTTCTTTAGTTCTGAGCAAGCTGACAGTTCTGGCTCTATAGGAAACACAGTAGAGTAGAAGAGTGCTGCTTTCTCAAAAGCAGAGTGTGTTTCTTGTAAGGCAAGCTAGAGTTGAATTCCCTTTCATAAACGGAGTTGAATCACATGCAGTTTCTGGTCCTAGCCCCAAGAGTTGTTTTCTGGTAAGGAGAGTCACTATTGTGCTCAATTGGCCATACACATTGCAAATAACACTCGCGTCTGTTCCCAGCAAATGCAGTGTATTGGACGCAAGAGAAACTACTGTTCTTGTCAGTTTCCTAAGCAGAGTTGAATTAGATATGGCCCTTGTGTGTAGGAAGCACAGTTCTTTAGTTCTGAGCAAGCTGACAGTTCTGGCTATATAGGAAACACAGTAGAGTAGAAGAGTGCTCCTTTCTCTAAAGCAGAGTGTGTTTCTTGTAAGGCGAGCTAGAGTTGAATTCCCTTTCATAAACGGAGTTGAATCCCATGCAGTTTCTGGTCCTAGCATCAAAAGTTGTTTTCTGGTAAGGAGATTCACTATTGTGCTCAATTGGCCTTACACAGTGCAAATAGCACTCGCGTCTTATCCCAGCAAATGCAGTGTATTGGACGCAAGAGAAACTACTGTTCTTGTCAGTTTCCTAAGCAGAGTTGAATTAGATATGGCCCTTGTGTGTAGGAAGCACAGTTCTTTAGTTCTGAGCAAGCTGACAGTTCTGGCTCTATAGGAAACACAGTAGAGTAGAAGAGTGCTGCTTTCTCAAAAGCAGAGTGTGTTTCTTGTAAGGCAAGCTAGAGTTGAACTCCCTTTCATAAACGGAGTTGAATCACATGCAGTTTCTGGTCCTAGCACCAAGAGTTGTTTTCTGGTAAAGAGAGTCACTATTGTGCTCATTTGGCCATACACAGTGCAAATAGCACTCGCGTCTGTTCCCAGCAAATGCAGTGTATTGGACGCAAGAGAAACTACTGTTCTTGTCAGTTTCCTAAGCAGAGTTGAATTAGATATGGCCCTTGTGTGTAGGAAGCACAGTTCTTTAGTTCTGAGCAAGCTGACAGTTCTGGCTATATAGGAAACACAGTAGAGTAGAAGAGTGCTCCTTTCTCTAAAGCAGAGTGTGTTTCTTGTAAGGCGAGCTAGAGTTGAATTCCCTTTCATAAACGGAGTTGAATCCCATGCAGTTTCTGGTCCTAGCATCAAAAGTTGTTTTCTGGTAAGGAGATTCACTATTGTGCTCAATTGGCCTTACACAGTGCAAATAGCACTCGCGTCTTATCCCAGCAAATGCAGTGTATTGGACGCAAGAGAAACTACTGTTCTTGTCAGTTTCCTAAGCAGAGTTGAATTAGATATGGCCCTTGTGTGTAGGAAGCACAGTTCTTTAGTTCTGAGCAAGCTGACAGTTCTGGCTCTATAGGAAACACAGTAGAGTAGAAGAGTGCTGCTTTCTCAAAAGCAGAGTGTGTTTCTTGTAAGGCAAGCTAGAGTTGAACTCCCTTTCATAAACGGAGTTGAATCACATGCAGTTTCTGGTCCTAGCACCAAGAGTTGTTTTCTGGTAAAGAGAGTCACTATTGTGCTCATTTGGCCATACACAGTGCAAATAGCACTCGCGTCTGTTCCCAGCAAATGCAGTGTATTGGACGCAAGAGAAACTACTGTTCTTGTCAGTTTCCTAAGCAGAGTTGAATTAGATATGGCCCTTGTGTGTAGGAAGCACAGTTCTTTAGTTCTGAGCAAGCTGACAGTTCTGGCTATATAGGAAACACAGTAGAGTAGAAGAGTGCTGCTTTCTCAAA
Organism: Peromyscus californicus insignis; assembly: GCF_007827085.1. Lineage (NCBI taxonomy): Eukaryota > Metazoa > Chordata > Mammalia > Rodentia > Cricetidae > Peromyscus > Peromyscus californicus. The sequence continues at coordinate 42,870 of NW_026294414.1, read as the reverse complement.
AGCAGAGTGTGTTTCTTGTAAGGCGAGCTAGAGTTGAATTCCCTTTCATAAACGGAGTTGAATCCCATGCAGTTTCTGGTCCTAGCATCAAAAGTTGTTTTCTGGTAAGGAGATTCACTATTGTGCTCAATTGGCCTTACACAGTGCAAATAGCACTCGCGTCTTATCCCAGCAAATGCAGTGTATTGGACGCAAGAGAAACTACTGTTCTTGTCAGTTTCCTAAGCAGAGTTGAATTAGATATGGCCCTTGTGTGTAGGAAGCACAGTTCTTTAGTTCTGAGCAAGCTGACAGTTCTGGCTCTATAGGAAACACAGTAGAGTAGAAGAGTGCTGCTTTCTCAAAAGCAGAGTGTGTTTCTTGTAAGGCAAGCTAGAGTTGAATTCCCTTTCATAAACGGAGTTGAATCACATGCAGTTTCTGGTCCTAGCCCCAAGAGTTGTTTTCTGGTAAGGAGAGTCACTATTGTGCTCAATTGGCCATACACATTGCAAATAACACTCGCGTCTGTACCCAGCAAGTGCATTGTATTGGACGCAAGAGAAACTACTGTTCTTGTCAGTTTCCTAAGCAGAGTTGAACTAGTTATGGCCATTGTGTGTAGGAAGCACAGTTCTTTGGTTCTGAGCAAGCTGACTGTTCTGGGTCTCTAGGAAACACAGTAGAGTAGAAGAGTGCTGCTTTCTCAAAAGCAGAGTGTGTTTCTTGTAAGGCGAGCCAGAGTTTAATTCCCTTTCATAAACGGAGTTGAATCACATGCAAATTCTGGTCCTAGCAGCAAGAGTTGTTTTCTGGTAAGGAGATTCACTATTGTGCTCAATTGGCCATACACATTGCAAATAGCACTCGTGTCTGTTCCCAGCAAATGCAGTGTATTGGACGCAAGAGAAACTACTGTTCTTGTCAGTTTCCTAAGCAGAGTTGAATTCGATATGGCCCTTGTGTGTAGGAAGCACAGTTCTTTAGTTCTGAGCAAGCTGACAGTTCTGGCTATATAGGAAACACAGTAGAGTAGAAGAGTGCTGCTTTCTCTAAAGCAGAGTGTGTTTCTTGTAAGGCGAGCTAGAGTTGAATTCCCTTTCATAAACGGAGTTGAATCACATGCAGTTTCTGGTCCTAGCATCAAAAGTTGTTTTCTGGTCAGTAGATTCACTATTGTGCTCAATTGGCCTTACACAGTGCAAATAGCACTCGCGTCTTATCCCAGCAAATGCAGTGTATTGGACGCAAGAGAAACTACTGTTCTTGTCAGTTTCCTAAGCAGAGTTGAATTAGATATGGCCCTTGTGTGTAGGAAGCACAGTTCTTTAGTTCTGAGCAAGCTGACTGTTCTGGCTCTATAGGAAACACAGTAGAGTAGAAGAGTGCTGCTTTCTCTAAAGCAGAGTGTGTTTCTTGTAAGGCGAGCTAGAGTTGAATTCCCTTTCATAAACGGAGTTGAATCACATGCAGTTTCTGGTCCTAGCAGCAAAAGTTGTTTTCTGATAAGGAGATTCACTATTGTGCTCAATTGGCCTTACACAGTGCAAATAGCACTCGCGTCTGTTCCCAGCAAATGCAGTGTATTGGACGCAAGAGAAACTACTGTTCTTGTCAGTTTCCTAAGCAGAGTTGAATTAGATATGGCCCTTGTGTGTAGGAAGCACAGTTCTTTAGTTCTGAGCAAGCTGACAGTTCTGGCTCTATAGGAAACACAGTAGAGTAGAAGAGTGCTGCTTTCTCAAAAGCAGAGTGTGTTTCTTGTAAGGCGAGCTAGAGTTGAATTCCCTTTCATAAACGGAGTTGAATCACATGCAGTTTCTGGTCCTAGCATCAAAAGTTGTTTTCTGGTAAGGAGATTCACTATTGTGCTCAATTGGCCTTACACAGTGCAAATAGCACTCGCGTCTTATCCCAGCAAATGCAGTGTATTGGACGCAAGAGAAACTACTGTTCTTGTCAGTTTCCTAAGCAGAGTTGAATTAGATATGGCCCTTGTGTGTAGGAAGCACAGTTCTTTAGTTCTGAGCAAGCTGACAGTTCTGGCTCTATAGGAAACACAGTAGAGTAGAAGAGTGCTGCTTTCTCAAAAGCAGAGTGTGTTTCTTGTAAGGAAAGCTAGAGTTGAATACCCTTTCATAAACGGAGTTGAATCACATGCAGTTTCTGGTCCTAGCCCCAAGAGTTGTTTTCTGGTAAGGAGAGTCACTATTGTGCTCAATTGGCCATACACATTGCAAATAACACTCGCGTCTGTTCCCAGCAAATGCAGTGTATTGGACGCAAGAGAAACTACTGTTCTTGTCAGTTTCCTAAGCAGAGTTGAATTAGATATGGCCCTTGTGTGTAGGAAGCACAGTTCTTTAGTTCTGAGCAAGCTGACAGTTCTGGCTATATAGGAAACACAGTAGAGTAGAAGATTGCTGCTTTCTCTAAAGCAGAGTGTGTTTCTTGTAAGGCGAGCCAGAGTTGAATTCCCTTTCATAAACGGAGTTGAATCACATGCAGTTTCTGGTCCTACCAGCAAAAGTTGTTTTTTGCTAAGGAGATTCACTATTGTGCTCAATTGGCCTTACACAGTGCAAATAGCACTCGCGTCTTATCCCACCAAATGCAGTGTATTGGACGCAAGAGAAACTACTGTTCTTGTCAGTTTCCTAAGCAGAGTTGAATTAGATATGGCCCTTGTGTGTAGGAAGCACAGTTCTTTAGTTCTGAGCAAGCTGACTGTTCTGGCACTATAGGAAACACAGTAGAGTAGAAGAGTGCTGCTTTCTCAAAAGCAGAGTGTGTTTCTTGTAAGGCAAGCTAGAGTTGAATTCCCTTTCATAAACGGAGTTGAATCACATGCAATTTCTGGTCCTAGCAGCAAGAGTTGTTTTCTGGTAAGGAGATTCACTATTGTGCTCAATTGGCCATACACATTGCAAATAGCACTCGCGTCTGTTCCCAGCAAATGCAGTGTATTGGACGCAAGAGAAACTACTGTTCTTGTCAGTTTCCTAAGCAGAGTTGAATTCGATATGGCCCTTGTGTGTAGGAAGCACAGTTCTTTAGTTCTGAGTAAGCTGACAGTTCTGGCTATATAGGAAACACAGTAGAGTAGAAGAGTGCTGCTTTCTCTAAAGCAGAGTGTGTTTCTTGTAAGGCGAGCTAGAGTTGAATTCCCTTTCATAAACGGAGTTGAATCACATGCAGTTTCTGGTCCTAGCATCAAAAGTTGTTTTCTGGTAAGTAGATTCACTATTGTGCTCAATTGGCCTTACACAGTGCAAATAGCACTCGCGTCTTATCCCAGCTAATGCAGTGTATTGGACGCAAGAGAAACTACTGTTCTTGTCAGTTTCCTAAGCAGAGTTGAATTCGATATGGCCCTTGTGTGTAGGAAGCACAGTTCTTTAGTTCTGAGCAAGCTGACAGTTCTGGCTCTATAGGAAACACAGTAGAGTAGAAGAGTGCTGCTTTCTCAAAAGCAGAGTGTGTTTCTTGTAAGGCAAGCTAGAGTTGAATTCCCTTTCATAAACGGAGTTGAATCACATGCAGTTTCTGGTCCTAGCACCAAGAGTTGTTTTCTGGTAAGGAGAGTCACTATTGTGCTCATTTGGCCATACACAGTGCAAATAGCACTCGCGTCTGTACCCAGCAAGTGCATTGTATTGGACGCAAGAGAAACTACTGTTCTTGTCAGTTTCCTAAGCAGAGTTGAACTAGTTATGGCCATTGTGTGTAGGAAGCACAGTTCTTTGGTTCTGAGCAAGCTGACTGTTCTGGCTCTATAGGAAACACAGTAGAGTAGAAGAGTGCTGCTTTCTCTAAAGCAGAGTGTGTTTCTTGTAAGGCGAGCTAGAGTTGAATTCCCTTTCATAAACGGAGTTGAATCACATGCAGTTTCTGGTCCTAGCAGCAAAAGTTGTTTTCTGATAAGGAGATTCACTATTGTGCTCAATTGGCCTTACACAGTGCAAATAGCACTCGCGTCTGTTCCCAGCAAATGCAGTGTATTGGACGCAAGAGAAACTACTGTTCTTGTCAGTTTCCTAAGCAGAGTTGAATTAGATATGGCCCTTGTGTGTAGGAAGCACAGTTCTTTAGTTCTGAGCAAGCTGACAGTTCTGGCTATATAGGAAACACAGTAGAGTAGAAGAGTGCTGCTTTCTCAAAAGCAGAGTGTGTTTCTTGTAAGGCGAGCTAGAGTTGAATTCCCTTTCATAAACGGAGTTGAATCACATGCAGTTTCTGGTCCTAGCATCAAAAGTTGTTTTCTGGTAAGGAGATTCACTATTGTGCTCAATTGGCCTTACACAGTGCAAATAGCACTCGCGTCTTATCCCAGCAAATGCAGTGTATTGGACGCAAGAGAAACTACTGTTCTTGTCAGTTTCCTAAGCAGAGTTGAATTAGATATGGCCCTTGTGTGTAGGAAGCACAGTTCTTTAGTTCTGAGCAAGCTGACAGTTCTGGCTCTATAGGAAACACAGTAGAGTAGAAGAGTGCTGCTTTCTCAAAAGCAGAGTGTGTTTCTTGTAAGGCAAGCTAGAGTTGAATTCCCTTTCATAAACGGAGTTGAATCACATGCAGTTTCTGGTCCTAGCCCCAAGAGTTGTTTTCTGGTAAGGAGAGTCACTATTGTGCTCAATTGGCCATACACATTGCAAATAACACTCGCGTCTGTTCCCAGCAAATGCAGTGTATTGGACGCAAGAGAAACTACTGTTCTTGTCAGTTTCCTAAGCAGAGTTGAATTCGATATGGCCCTTGTGTGTAGGAAGCACAGTTCTTTAGTTCTGAGTAAGCTGACAGTTCTGGCTATATAGGAAACACAGTAGAGTAGAAGAGTGCTGCTTTCTCTAAAGCAGAGTGTGTTTCTTGTAAGGCGAGCTAGAGTTGAATTCCCTTTCATAAACGGAGTTGAATCACATGCAGTTTCTGGTCCTAGCATCAAAAGTTGTTTTCTGGTAAGTAGATTCACTATTGTGCTCAATTGGCCTTACACAGTGCAAATAGCACTCGCGTCTTATCCCAGCAAATGCAGTGTATTGGACGCAAGAGAAACTACTGTTCTTGTCAGTTTCCTAAGCAGAGTTGAATTCGATATGGCCCTTGTGTGTAGGAAGCACAGTTCTTTAGTTCTGAGCAAGCTGACAGTTCTGGCTCTATAGGAAACACAGTAGAGTAGAAGAGTGCTGCTTTCTCAAAAGCAGAGTGTGTTTCTTGTAAGGCAAGCTAGAGTTGAATTCCCTTTCATAAACGGAGTTGAATCACATGCAGTTTCTGGTCCTAGCACCAAGAGTTGTTTTCTGGTAAGGAGAGTCACTATTGTGCTCATTTGGCCATACACAGTGCAAATAGCACTCGCGTCTGTACCCAGCAAGTGCATTGTATTGGACGCAAGAGAAACTACTGTTCTTGTCAGTTTCCTAAGCAGAGTTGAACTAGTTATGGCCATTGTGTGTAGGAAGCACAGTTCTTTGGTTCTGAGCAAGCTGACTGTTCTGGCTCTATAGGAAACACAGTAGAGTAGAAGAGTGCTGCTTTCTCTAAAGCAGAGTGTGTTTCTTGTAAGGCGAGCTAGAGTTGAATTCCCTTTCATAAACGGAGTTGAATCACATGCAGTTTCTGGTCCTAGCATCAAAAGTTGTTTTCTGGTAAGGAGATTCACTATTGTGCTCAATTGGCCTTACACAGTGCAAATAGCACTCGCGTCTTATCCCAGCAAATGCAGTGTATTGGACGCAAGAGAAACTACTGTTCTTGTCAGTTTCCTAAGCAGAGTTGAATTAGATATGGCCCTTGTGTGTAGGAAGCACAGTTCTTTAGTTCTGAGCAAGCTGACAGTTCTGGCTCTATAGGAAACACAGTAGAGTAGAAGAGTGCTGCTTTCTCAAAAGCAGAGTGTGTTTCTTGTAAGGCAAGCTAGAGTTGAATTCCCTTTCATAAACGGAGTTGAATCACATGCAGTTTCTGGTCCTAGCCCCAAGAGTTGTTTTCTGGTAAGGAGAGTCACTATTGTGCTCAATTGGCCATACACATTGCAAATAACACTCGCGTCTGTTCCCAGCAAATGCAGTGTATTGGACGCAAGAGAAACTACTGTTCTTGTCAGTTTCCTAAGCAGAGTTGAATTAGATATGGCCCTTGTGTGTAGGAAGCACAGTTCTTTAGTTCTGAGCAAGCTGACAGTTCTGGCTATATAGGAAACACAGTAGAGTAGAAGAGTGCTCCTTTCTCTAAAGCAGAGTGTGTTTCTTGTAAGGCGAGCTAGAGTTGAATTCCCTTTCATAAACGGAGTTGAATCGCATGCAGTTTCTGGTCCTAGCATCAAAAGTTGTTTTCTGGTAAGGAGATTCACTATTGTGCTCAATTGGCCTTACACAGTGCAAATAGCACTCGCGTCTTATCCCAGCAAATGCAGTGTATTGGACGCAAGAGAAACTACTGTTCTTGTCAGTTTCCTAAGCAGAGTTGAATTAGATATGGCCCTTGTGTGTAGGAAGCACAGTTCTTTAGTTCTGAGCAAGCTGACAGTTCTGGCTATATAGGAAACACAGTAGAGTAGAAGAGTGCTGCTTTCTCAAAAGCAGAGTGTGTTTCTTGTAAGGCAAGCTAGAGTTGAATTCCCTTTCATAAACGGAGTTGAATCACATGCAGTTTCTGGTCCTAGCACCAAGAGTTGTTTTCTGGTAAGGAGAGTCACTATTGTGCTCATTTGGCCATACACAGTGCAAATAGCACTCGCGTCTGTACCCAGCAAGTGCATTGTATTGGACGCAAGAGAAACTACTGTTCTTGTCAGTTTCCTAAGCAGAGTTGAACTAGTTATGGCCATTGTGTGTAGGAAGCACAGTTCTTTGGTTCTGAGCAAGCTGACTGTTCTGGCTCTATAGGAAACACAGTAGAGTAGAAGAGTGCTGCTTTCTCTAAAGCAGAGTGTGTTTCTTGTAAGGCGAGCTAGAGTTGAATTCCCTTTCATAAACGGAGTTGAATCACATGCAGTTTCTGGTCCTAGCAGCAAAAGTTGTTTTCTGATAAGGAGATTCACTATTGTGCTCAATTGGCCTTACACAGTGCAAATAGCACTCGCGTCTGTTCCCAGCAAATGCAGTGTATTGGACGCAAGAGAAACTACTGTTCTTGTCAGTTTCCTAAGCAGAGTTGAATTAGATATGGCCCTTGTGTGTAGGAAGCACAGTTCTTTAGTTCTGAGCAAGCTGACTGTTCTGGCTCTATAGGAAACACAGTAGAGTAGAAGAGTGCTGCTTTCTCAAAAGCAGAGTGTGTTTCTTGTAAGGCGAGCTAGAGTTGAATTCTCTTTCATAAACGGAGTTGAATCACATGCAGGTTCTGGTCCTAGCAGCAAAAGTTGTTTTCTGGTAAGGAGATTCACTATTGTGCTCAATTGGCCTTACACAGTGCAAATAGCACTCGCGTCTGTTCCCAGCAAATGCAGTGTATTGGACGCAAGAGAAACTACTGTTCTTGTCAGTTTCCTAAGCAGAGTTGAATTAGATATGCCCCTTGTGTGTAGGAAGCACAGTTCTTTAGTTCTGAGCAAGCTGACAGTTCTGGCTATATAGGAAACACAGTAGAGTAGAAGAGTGCTGCTTTCTCAAAAGCAGAGTGTGTTTCTTGTAAGGCAAGCTAGAGTTGAATTCCCTTTCATAAACGGAGTTGAATCACATGCAGTTTCTGGTCCTAGCAGCAAGAGTTGTTTTCTGGTAAGGAGAGTCACTATTGTGCTCATTTGGCCATACACAGTGCAAATAGCACTCGCGTCTGTACCCAGCAAGTGCATTGTATTGGACGCAAGAGAAACTACTGTTCTTGTCAGTTTCCTAAGCAGAGTTGAACTAGTTATGGCCATTGTGTGTAGGAAGCACAGTTCTTTGGTTCTGAGCAAGCTGACTGTTCTGGCTCTCTAGGAAACACAGTAGAGTAGAAGAGTGCTGCTTTCTCAAAAGCAGAGTGTGTTTCTTGTAAGGCGAGCTAGAGTTGAATTCCCTTTCATAAACGGAGTTGAATCACATGCAGTTTCTGGTCCTAGCAGCAAAAGTTATTTTCTGATAAGGAGATTCACTATTGTGCTCAATTGGCCTTACACAGTGCAAATAGCACTCGCGTCTGTTCCCAGCAAATGCAGTGTATTGGACGCAAGAGAAACTACTGTTCTTGTCAGTTTCCTAAGCAGAGTTGAATTAGATATGGCCCTTGTGTGTAGGAAGCACAGTTCTTTAGTTCTGAGCAAGCTGACAGTTCTGGCTCTATAGGAAACACAGTAGAGTAGAAGAGTGCTGCTTTCTCAAAAGCAGAGTGTGTTTCTTTTCAGGCGAGCTAGAGTTGAATTCCCTTTCATAAACGGAGTTGAATCACATGCAGTTTCTGGTCCTAGCAGCAAAAGTTGTTTTTTGCTAAGGAGATTCACTATTGTGCTCAATTGGCCTTACACAGTGCAAATAGCACTCGCGTCTTATCCCACCAAATGCAGTGTATTGGACGCAAGAGAAACTACTGTTCTTGTCAGTTTTCTAAGCAGAGTTGAATTAGATATGGCCCTTGTGTGTAGGAAGCACAGTTCTTTAGTTCTGAGCAAGCTGACTGTTCTGGCTCTATAGGAAACACAGTAGAGTAGAAGAGTGCTGCTTTCTCAAAAGCAGAGTGTGTTTCTTGTAAGGCAAGCTAGAGTTGAATTCCCTTTCATAAACGGAGTTGAATCACATGAAATTTCTGGTCCTAGCAGCAAGAGTTGTTTTCTGGTAAGGAGATTCACTATTGTGCTCAATTGGCCATACACATTGCAAATAGCACTCGCGTCTGTTCCCAGCAAATGCAGTGTATTGGACGCAAGAGAAACTACTGTTCTTGTCAGTTTCCTAAGCAGAGTTGAATTCGATATGGCCCTTGTGTGTAGGAAGCACAGTTCTTTAGTTCTGAGTAAGCTGACAGTTCTGGCTATATAGGAAACACAGTAGAGTAGAAGAGTGCTGCTTTCTCTAAAGCAGAGTGTGTTTCTTGTAAGGCGAGCTAGAGTTGAATTCCCTTTCATAAACGGAGTTGAATCACATGCAGTTTCTGGTCCTAGCATCAAAAGTTGTTTTCTGGTAAGGAGATTCACTATTGTGCTCAATTGGCCTTACACAGTGCAAATAGCACTCGCGTCTTATCCCAGCAAATGCAGTGTATTGGACGCAAGAGAAACTACTGTTCTTGTCAGTTTCCTAAGCAGAGTTGAATTAGATATGGCCCTTGTGTGTAGGAAGTACAGTTCTTTAGTTCTGAGCAAGCTGACAGTTCTGGCTCTATAGGAAACACAGTAGAGTAGAAGAGTGCTGCTTTCTCAAAAGCAGAGTGTGTTTCTTGTAAGGCAAGCTAGAGTTGAATTCCCTTTCATAAACGGAGTTGATCACATGCAGTTTCTGGTCCTAGCCCCAAGAGTTGTTTTCTGGTAAGGAGAGTCACTATTGTGCTCAATTGGCCATACACATTGCAAATAACACTCGCGTCTGTTCCCAGCAAATGCAGTGTATTGGACGCAAGAGAAACTACTGTTCTTGTCAGTTTCCTAAGCAGAGTTGAATTAGATATGGCCCTTGTGTGTAGGAAGCACAGTTCTTTAGTTCTGAGCAAGCTGACAGTTCTGGCTATATAGGAAACACAGTAGAGTAGAAGAGTGCTCCTTTCTCTAAAGCAGAGTGTGTTTCTTGTAAGACGAGCTAGAGTTGAATTCCCTTTCATAAACGGAGTTGAATCCCATGCAGTTTCTGGTCCTAGCATCAAAAGTTGTTTTCTGGTAAGGAGATTCACTATTGTGCTCAATTGGCCTTACACAGTGCAAATAGCACTCGCGTCTTATCCCAGCAAATGCAGTGTATTGGACGCAAGAGAAACTACTGTTCTTGTCAGTTTCCTAAGCAGAGTTGAATTAGATATGGCCCTTGTGTGTAGGAAGCACAGTTCTTTAGTTCTGAGCAAGCTGACAGTTCTGGCTCTATAGGAAACACAGTAGAGTAGAAGAGTGCTGCTTTCTCAAAAGCAGAGTGTGTTTCTTGTAAGGCAAGCTAGAGTTGAATTCCCTTTCATAAACGGAGTTGAATCACATGCAGTTTCTGGTCCTAGCACCAAGAGTTGTTTTCTGGTAAGGAGAGTCACTATTGTGCTCATTTGGCCATACACAGTGCAAATAGCACTCGCGTCTGTTCCCAGCAAATGCAGTGTATTGGACGCAAGAGAAACTACTGTTCTTGTCAGTTTCCTAAGCAGAGTTGAATTAGATATGGCCCTTGTGTGTAGGAAGCACAGTTCTTTAGTTCTGAGCAAGCTGACAGTTCTGGCTATATAGGAAACACAGTAGAGTAGAAGAGTGCTGCTTTCTCAAAAGCAGAGTGTGTTTCTTGTAAGGCGAGCTAGAGTTGAATTCCCTTTCATAAACGGAGTTGAATCCCATGCAGTTTCTGGTCCTAGCATCAAAAGTTGTTTTCTGGTAAGGAGATTCACTATTGTGCTCAATTGGCCTTACACAGTGCAAATAGCACTCGCGTCTTATCCCAGCAAATGCAGTGTATTGGACGCAAGAGAAACTACTGTTCTTGTCAGTTTCCTAAGCAGAGTTGAATTAGATATGGCCCTTGTGTGTAGGAAGCACAGTTCTTTAGTTCTGAGCAAGCTGACAGTTCTGGCTATATAGGAAACACAGTAGAGTAGAAGAGTGCTGCTTTCTCAAAAGCAGAGTGTGTTTCTTGTAAGGCAAGCTAGAGTTGAATTCCCTTTCATAAACGGAGTTGAATCACATGCAGTTTCTGGTCCTAGCACCAAGAGTTGTTTTCTGGTAAGGAGAGTCACTATTGTGCTCATTTGGCCATACACAGTGCAAATAGCACTCGCATCTGTACCCAGCAAGTGCATTGTATTGGACGCAAGAGAAACTACTGTTCTTGTCAGTTTCCTAAGCAGAGTTGAACTAGTTATGGCCATTGTGTGTAGGAAGCACAGTTCTTTGGTTCTGAGCAAGCTGACTGTTCTGGGTCTCTAGGAAACACAGTAGAGTAGAAGAGTGCTGCTTTCTCAAAAGCAGAGTGTGTTTCTTGTAAGGCGAGACAGAGTTTAATTCCCTTTCATATACGAGTTGAATCACATGCAAATTCTGGTCCTAGCAGCAAGAGTTGTTTTCTGGTAAGGAGATTAACTATTGTGCTCAATTGGCCATACACATTGCAAATAGCACTCGTGTCTGTTCCCAGCAAATGCAGTGTATTGGACGCAAGAGAAACTACTGTTCTTGTCAGTTTCCTAAGCAGAGTTGAATTAGATATGGCCCTTGTGTGTAGGAAGCACAGTTCTTTAGTTCTGAGCAAGCTGACAGTTCTGGCTACATAGGAAACACAGTAGAGTAGAAGAGTGCTGCTTTCTCTAAAGCAGAGTGCGTTTCTTGTAAGGCGAGCTAGAGTTGAATTCCCTTTCATAAACGGAGTTGAATCACATGCAGTTTCTGGTCCTAGCAGCAAAAGTTGTTTTCTGCTAAGGAGATTCACTATTGTGCTCAATTGGCCTTACACAGTGCAAATAGCACTCGCGTCTTATCCCACCAAATGCAGTGTATTGGACGCAAGAGAAACTACTGTTCTTGTCAGTTTCCTAAGCAGAGTTGAATTAGATATGGCCCTTGTGTGTAGGAAGCACAGTTCTTTGGTTCTGAGCAAGCTGACAGTTCTGGCTCTATAGGAAACACAGTAGAGTAGAAGAGTGCTGCTTTCTCAAAAGCAGAGTGTGTTTCTTGTAAGGAAAGCTAGAGTTGAATTCCCTTTCATAAACGGAGTTGAATCACATGCAGTTTCTGGTCCTAGCAGCAAAAGTTGTTTTCTGGTAAGGAGAGTCACTATTGTGCTCAATTGGCCATACACATTGCAAATAACACTCGCGTCTGTTCCCAGCAAATGCAGTGTATTGGACGCAAGAGAAACTACTGTTCTTGTCAGTTTCCTAAGCAGAGTTGAATTAGATATGGCCCTTGTGTGTAGGAAGCACAGTTCTTTAGTTCTGAGCAAGCTGACAGTTCTGGCTCTATAGGAAACACAGTAGAGTAGAAGAGTGCTGCTTTCTCAAAAGCAGAGTGTGTTTCTTGTAAGGCGAGCTAGAGTTGAATTCCCCTTCATAAACGGAGTTGAATCACATGCAGTTTCTGGTCCTAGCATCAAAAGTTGTTTTCTGGTAAGGAGATTCACTATTGTGCTCAATTGGCCTTACACAGTGCAAATAGCACTCGCGTCTGTTCCCAGCAAATGCAGTGTATTGGACGCAAGAGAAACTACTGTTCTTGTCAGTTTCCTAAGCAGAGTTGAATTAGATATGGCCCTTGTGTGTAGGAAGCACAGGTCTTTAGTTCTGAGCAAGCTGACAGTTCTGGCTCTATAGGAAACACAGAAGAGTAGAAGAGTGCTGCTTTCTCAAAAGCAGAGTGTGTTTCTTGTAAGGCAAGCTAGAGTTGAATTCCCTTTCATAAACGGAGTTGAATCACATGCAGTTTCTGGTCCTAGCACCAAGAGTTGTTTTCTGGTAAGGAGAGTCACTATTGTGCTCATTTGGCCATACACACTGCAAATAGCACTCGCGTCTGTACCCAGCAAGTGCATTGTATTGGACGCAAGAGAAACTACTGTTCTTGTCAGTTTCCTAAGCAGAGTTGAACTAGTTATGGCCATTGTGTGTAGGAAGCACAGTTCTTTGGTTCTGAGCAAGCTGACTGTTCTGGCTCTATAGGAAACACAGTAGAGTAGAAGAGTGCTGCTTTCTCTAAAGCAGAGTGTGTTTCTTGTAAGGCGAGCCAGAGTTGAATTCCCTTTCATAAACGGAGTTGAATCACATGCAGTTTCTGGTCCTAGCAGCAAAAGTTGTTTTCTGATAAGGAGATTCACTATTGTGCTCAATTGGCCTTACACAGTGCAAATAGCACTCGCGTCTGTTCCCAGCAAATGCAGTGTATTGGACGCAAGAGAAACTACAGTTCTTGTCAGTTTCCTAAGCAGAGTTGAATTAGATATGGCCCTTGTGTGTAGGAAGCACAGTTCTTTAGTTCTGAGCAAGCTGACAGTTCTGGCTATATAGGAAACACAGTAGAGTAGAAGAGAGCTGCTTTCTCAAAAGCAGAGTGTGTTTCTTGTAAGGCAAGCAAGAGTTGAATTCCCTTTCATAAACGGAGTTGAATCACATGCAGTTTCTGGTCCTAGCACCAAGAGTTGTTTTGTGATAAGGAGAGTCACTATTGTGCTCATTTGGCCATACACAGTGCAAATAGCACTCGCGTCTGTACCCAGCAAGTGCATTGTATTGGACGCAAGAGAAACTACTGTTCTTGTCAGTTTCCTAAGCAGAGTTGAATTAGATATGGCCCTTGTGTGTAGGAAGCACAGTTCTTTAGTTCTGAGCAAGCTGACAGTTCTGGCTCTATAGGAAACACAGTAGAGTAGAAGAGTGCTGCTTTCTCAAAAGCAGAGTGTGTTTCTTGTAAGGCGAGCCAGAGTTTAATTCCCTTTCATAAACGGAGTTGAATCACATGCAAATTCTGGTCCTAGCAGCAAGAGTTGTTTTCTGGTAAGGAGATTCACTGTTGTGCTCAATTGGCCATACACATTGCAATTAGCACTCGTGTCTGTTCCCAGCAAATGCATTGTATTGGACGCAAGAGAAACTACTGTTCTTGTCAGTTTCCTAAGCAGAGTTGAATTAGATATGGCCCTTGTGTGTAGGAAGCACAGTTCTTTAGTTCTGAGCAAGCTGACAGTTCTGGCTATATAGGAAACACAGTAGAGTAGAAGAGTGCTGCTTTCTCAAAAGCAGAGTGTGTTTCTTGTAAGGCAAGCTAGAGTTGAATTCCCTTTCATAAACGGAGTTGAATCACATGCAGTTTCTGGTCCTAGCCCCAAGAGTTGTTTTCTGGTAAGGAGATTCACTATTGTGCTCAATTGGCCATACACATTGCAAATAGCACTCGCGTCTGTTCCCAGCAAATGCAGTGTATTGGACGCAAGAGAAACTACTGTTCTTGTCAGTTTCCTAAGCAGAGTTGAATTAGATATGGCCCTTGTGTGTAGGAAGCACAGTTCTTTAGTTCTGAGCAAGCTGACAGTTCTGGCTATATAGGAAACACAGTAGAGTAGAAGAGTGCTGCTTTCTCTAAAGCAGAGTGTGTTTCTTGTAAGGCGAGCTAGAGTTGAATTCCCTTTCATAAACGGAGTTGAATCACATGCAGTTTCTGGTCCTAGCATCAAAAGTTGTTTTCTGGTAAGGAGATTCACTATTGTGCTCAATTGGCCTTACACAGTGCAAATAGCACTCGCGTCTTATCCCAGCAAATGCAGTGTATTGGACGCAAGAGAAACTACTGTTCTTGTCAGTTTCCTAAGCAGAGTTGAACTAGTTATGGCCCTTGTGTGTAGGAAGCACAGTTCTTTAGTTCTGAGCAAGCTGACAGTTCTGGCTCTATAGGAAACACAGTAGAGTAGAAGAGTGCTGCTTTCTCAAAAGCAGAGTGTGTTTCTTGTAAGGCAAGCTAGAGTTGAATTCCCTTTCATAAACGGAGTTGAATCACATGCAGTTTCTGGTCCTAGCACCAAGAGTTGTTTTCTGGTAAGGAGAGTCACTATTGTGCTCATTTGGCCATACACAGTGCAAATAGCACTCGCGTCTGTTCCCAGCAAATGCAGTGTATTGGACGCAAGAGAAACTACTGTTCTTGTCAGTTTCCTAAGCAGAGTTGAATTAGATATGGCCCTTGTGTGTAGGAAGCACAGTTCTTTAGTTCTGAGCAAGCTGACAGTTCTGGCTATATAGGAAACACAGTAGAGTAGAAGAGTGCTGCTTTCTCAAAAGCAGAGTGTGTTTCTTGTAAGGCGAGCTAGAGTTGAATTCCCTTTCATAAACGGAGTTGAATCACATGCAGTTTCTGGTCCTAGCATCAAAAGTTGTTTTCTGGTAAGGAGATTCACTATTGTGCTCAATTGGCCTTACACAGTGCAAATAGCACTCGCGTCTTATCCCAGCAAATGCAGTGTATTGGACGCAAGAGAAACTACTGTTCTTGTCAGTTTCCTAAGCAGAGTTGAATTAGATATGGCCCTTGTGTGTAGGAAGCACAGTTCTTTAGTTCTGAGCAAGCTGACAGTTCTGGCTCTATAGGAAACACAGTAGAGTAGAAGAGTGCTGCTTTCTCAAAAGCAGAGTGTGTTTCTTGTAAGGCAAGCTAGAGTTGAATTCCCTTTCATAAACGGAGTTGAATCACATGCAGTTTCTGGTCCTAGCCCCAAGAGTTGTTTTCTGGTAAGGAGAGTCACTATTGTGCTCAATTGGCCATACACATTGCAAATAACACTCGCGTCTGTTCCCAGCAAATGCAGTGTATTGGACGCAAGAGAAACTACTGTTCTTGTCAGTTTCCTAAGCAGAGTTGAATTAGATATGGCCCTTGTGTGTAGGAAGCACAGTTCTTTAGTTCTGAGCAAGCTGACAGTTCTGGCTATATAGGAAACACAGTAGAGTAGAAGAGTGCTCCTTTCTCTAAAGCAGAGTGTGTTTCTTGTAAGGCGAGCTAGAGTTGAATTCCCTTTCATAAACGGAGTTGAATCCCATGCAGTTTCTGGTCCTAGCATCAAAAGTTGTTTTCTGGTAAGGAGATTCACTATTGTGCTCAATTGGCCTTACACAGTGCAAATAGCACTCGCGTCTTATCCCAGCAAATGCAGTGTATTGGACGCAAGAGAAACTACTGTTCTTGTCAGTTTCCTAAGCAGAGTTGAATTAGATATGGCCCTTGTGTGTAGGAAGCACAGTTCTTTAGTTCTGAGCAAGCTGACAGTTCTGGCTATATAGGAAACACAGTAGAGTAGAAGAGTGCTGCTTTCTCAAAAGCAGAGTGTGTTTCTTGTAAGGCAAGCTAGAGTTGAATTCCCTTTCATAAACGGAGTTGAATCACATGCAGTTTCTGGTCCTAGCACCAAGAGTTGTTTTCTGGTAAGGAGAGTCACTATTGTGCTCATTTGGCCATACACAGTGCAAATAGCACTCGCGTCTGTACCCAGCAAGTGCATTGTATTGGACGCAAGAGAAACTACTGTTCTTGTCAGTTTCCTAAGCAGAGTTGAACTAGTTATGGCCATTGTGTGTAGGAAGCACAGTTCTTTGGTTCTGAGCAAGCTGACTGTTCTGGCTCTCTAGGAAACACAGTAGAGTAGAAGAGTGCTGCTTTCTCAAAAGCAGAGTGTGTTTCTTGTAAGGCGAGCCAGAGTTTAATTCCCTTTCATAAACGGAGTTGAATCACATGCAAATTCTGGTCCTAGCAGCAAGAGTTGTTTTCTGGTAAGGAGATTAACTATTGTGCTCAATTGGCCATACACATTGCAAATAGCACTCGTGTCTGTTCCCAGCAAATGCAGTGTATTGGACGCAAGAGAAACTACTGTTCTTGTCAGTTTCCTAAGCAGAGTTGAATTAGATATGGCCCTTGTGTGTAGGAAGCACAGTTCTTTAGTTCTGAGCAAGCTGACAGTTCTGGCTATATAGGAAACACAGTAGAGTAGAAGAGTGCTGCTTTCTCTAAAGCAGAGTGTGTTTCTTGTAAGGCGAGCTAGAGTTGAATTCCCTTTCATAAACGGAGTTGAATCACATGCAGTTTCTGGTCCTAGCAGCAAAAGTTGTTTTCTGCTAAGGAGATTCACTATTGTGCTCAATTGGCCTTACACAGTGCAAATAGCACTCGCGTCTTATCCCACCAAATGCAGTGTATTGGACGCAAGAGAAACTACTGTTCTTGTCAGTTTCCTAAGCAGAGTTGAATTAGATATGGCCCTTGTGTGTAGGAAGCACAGTTCTTTAGTTCTGAGCAAGCTGACTGTTCTGGCTCTATAGGAAACACAGTAGAGTAGAAGAGTGCTGCTTTCTCTAAAGCAGAGTGTGTTTCTTGTAAGGCGAGCTAGAGTTGAATTCCCTTTCATAAACGGAGTTGAATCACATGCAGTTTCTGGTCCTAGCAGCAAAAGTTGTTTTCTGATAAGGAGATTCACTATTGTGCTCAATTGGCCTTACACAGTGCAAATAGCACTCGCGTCTGTTCCCAGCAAATGCAGTGTATTGGACGCAAGAGAAACTACTGTTCTTGTCAGTTTCCTAAGCAGAGTTGAATTAGATATGGCCCTTGTGTGTAGGAAGCACAGTTCTTTAGTTCTGAGCAAGCTGACAGTTCTGGCTATATAGGAAACACAGTAGAGTAGAAGAGTGCTGCTTTCTCAAAAGCAGAGTGTGTTTCTTGTAAGGCGAGCTAGAGTTGAATTCCCTTTCATAAACGGAGTTGAATCACATGCAGTTTCTGGTCCTAGCATCAAAAGTTGTTTTCTGGTAAGGAGATTCACTATTGTGCTCAATTGGCCTTACACAGTGCAAATAGCACTCGCGTCTTATCCCAGCAAATGCAGTGTATTGGACGCAAGAGAAACTACTGTTCTTGTCAGTTTCCTAAGCAGAGTTGAATTAGATATGGCCCTTGTGTGTAGGAAGCACAGTTCTTTAGTTCTGAGCAAGCTGACAGTTCTGGCTCTATAGGAAACACAGTAGAGTAGAAGAGTGCTGCTTTCTCAAAAGCAGAGTGTGTTTCTTGTAAGGCAAGCTAGAGTTGAATTCCCTTTCATAAACGGAGTTGAATCACATGCAGTTTCTGGTCCTAGCCCCAAGAGTTGTTTTCTGGTAAGGAGAGTCACTATTGTGCTCAATTGGCCATACACATTGCAAATAACACTCGCGTCTGTTCCCAGCAAATGCAGTGTATTGGACGCAAGAGAAACTACTGTTCTTGTCAGTTTCCTAAGCAGAGTTGAATTAGATATGGCCCTTGTGTGTAGGAAGCACAGTTCTTTAGTTCTGAGCAAGCTGACAGTTCTGGCTATATAGGAAACACAGTAGAGTAGAAGATTGCTGCTTTCTCTAAAGCAGAGTGTGTTTCTTGTAAGGCGAGCCAGAGTTGAATTCCCTTTCATAAACGGAGTTGAATCACATGCAGTTTCTGGTCCTAGCAGCAAAAGTTGTTTTCTGCTAAGGAGATTCACTATTGTGCTCAATTGGCCTTACACAGTGCAAATAGCACTGGCGTCTAATCCCACCAAATGCAGTGTATTGGACGCAAGAGAAACTACTGTTCTTGTCAGTTTCCTAAGCAGAGTTGAATTAGATATGGCCCTTGTGTGTAGGAAGCACAGTTCTTTAGTTCTGAGCAAGCTGACTGTTATGGCTCTATAGGAAACACAGTAGAGTAGAAGAATGCTGCTTTCTCAAAAGCAGAGTGTGTTTCTTGTAAGGCAAGCTAGAGTTGAATTCCCTTTCATAAACGGAGTTGAATCACATGCAATTTCTGGTCCTAGCAGCAAGAGTTGTTTTCTGGTAAGGAGATTCACTATTGTGCTCAATTGGCCATACACATTGCAAATAGCACTCGCGTCTGTTCCCAGCAAATGCAGTGTATTGGACGCAAGAGAAACTACTGTTCTTGTCAGTTTCCTAAGCAGAGTTGAATTCGATATGGCCCTTGTGTGTAGGAAGCACAGTTCTTTAGTTCTGAGCAAGCTGACAGTTCTGGCTATATAGGAAACACAGTAGAGTAGAAGAGTGCTGCTTTCTCTAAAGCAGAGTGTGTTTCTTGTAAGGCGAGCCAGAGTTGAATTCCCTTTCATAAACGGAGTTGAATCACATGCAGTTTCTGGTCCTAGCAGCAAAAGTTGTTTTCTGATAAGGAGATTCACTATTGTGCTCAATTGGCCTTACACAGTGCAAATAGCACTCGCGTCTGTTCCCAGCAAATGCAGTGTATTGGACGCAAGAGAAACTACAGTTCTTGTCAGTTTCCTAAGCAGAGTTGAATTAGATATGGCCCTTGTGTGTAGGAAGCACAGTTCTTTAGTTCTGAGCAAGCTGACAGTTCTGGCTATATAGGAAACACAGTAGAGTAGAAGAGAGCTGCTTTCTCAAAAGCAGAGTGTGTTTCTTGTAAGGCAAGCAAGAGTTGAATTCCCTTTCATAAACGGAGTTGAATCACATGCAGTTTCTGGTCCTAGCACCAAGAGTTGTTTTGTGATAAGGAGAGTCACTATTGTGCTCATTTGGCCATACACAGTGCAAATAGCACTCGCGTCTGTACCCAGCAAGTGCATTGTATTGGACGCAAGAGAAACTACTGTTCTTGTCAGTTTCCTAAGCAGAGTTGAACTAGTTATGGCCATTGTGTGTAGGAAGCACAGTTCTTTGGTTCTGAGCAAGCTGACTGTTCTGGCTCTCTAGGAAACACAGTAGAGTAGAAGAGTGCTGCTTTCTCAAAAGCAGAGTGTGTTTCTTGTAAGGCGAGCCAGAGTTTAATTCCCTTTCATAAACGGAGTTGAATCACATGCAAATTCTGGTCCTAGCAGCAAGAGTTGTTTTCTGGTAAGGAGATTCACTATTGTGCTCAATTGGCCATACACATTGCAAATAGCACTCGTGTCTGTTCCCAGCAAATGCATTGTATTGGACGCAAGAGAAACTACTGTTCTTGTCAGTTTCCTAAGCAGAGTTGAATTAGATATGGCCCTTGTGTGTAGGAAGCACAGTTCTTTAGTTCTGAGCAAGCTGACAGTTCTGGCTATATAGGAAACACAGTAGAGTAGAAGAGTGCTGCTTTCTCTAAAGCAGAGTGCGTTTCTTGTAAGGCGAGCTAGAGTTGAATTCCCTTTCATAAACGGAGTTGAATCACATGCAGTTTCTGGTCCTAGCAGCAAAAGTTGTTTTCTGCTAAGGAGATTCACTATTGTGCTCAATTGGCCTTACACAGTGCAAATAGCACTCGCGTCTTATCCCAGCAAATGCAGTGTATTGGACGCAAGAGAAACTACTGTTCTTGTCAGTTTCCTAAGCAGAGTTGAATTAGATATGGCCCTTGTGTGTAGGAAGCACAGTTCTTTAGTTCTGAGCAAGCTGACTGTTCTGGCTCTATAGGAAACACAGTAGAGTAGAAGAGTGCTGCTTTCTCAAAAGCAGAGTGTGTTTCTTGTAAGGCGAGCTAGAGTTGAATTCCCTTTCAAAAACGGAGTTGAATCACATGCAGTTTCTGGTCCTAGCAGCAAAAGTTGTTTTCTGATAAGGAGATTCACTATTGTGCTCAATTGGCCTTACACAGTGCAAATAGCACTCGCGTCTGTTCCCAGCAAATGCAGTGTATTGGATGCAAGAGAAACTACTGTTCTCTCAGTTTCCTAAGCAGAGTTGAATTAGATATGGCCCTTGTGTGTAGGAAGCACAGTTCTTTAGTTCTGAGCAAGCTGACAGTTCTGGCTCTATAGGAAACACAGTAGAGTAGAAGAGTGCTGCTTTCTCAAAAGCAGAGTGTGTTTCTTGTAAGGCAAGCTAGAGTTGAATTCCCTTTCATAAACGGAGTTGAATCACATGCAGTTTCTGGTCCTAGCCCCAAGAGTTGTTTTCTGGTAAGGAGAGTCACTATTGTGCTCAATTGGCCATACACATTGCAAATAACACTCGCGTCTGTTCCCAGCAAATGCAGTGTATTGGACGCAAGAGAAACTACTGTTCTTGTCAGTTTCCTAAGCAGAGTTGAATTAGATATGGCCCTTGTGTGTAGGAAGCACAGTTCTTTAGTTCTGAGCAAGCTGACAGTTCTGGCTCTATAGGAAACACAGTAGAGTAGAAGAGTGCTGCTTTCTCAAAAGCAGAGTGTGTTTCTTGTAAGGCAAGCTAGAGTTGAATTCCCTTTCATAAACGGAGTTGAATCACATGCAGTTTCTGGTCCTAGCCCCAAGAGTTGTTTTCTGGTAAGGAGAGTCACTATTGTGCTCAATTGGCCATACACATTGCAAATAACACTCGCGTCTGTTCCCAGCAAATGCAGTGTATTGGACGCAAGAGAAACTACTGTTCTTGTCAGTTTCCTAAGCAGAGTTGAATTAGATATGGCCCTTGTGTGTAGGAAGCACAGTTCTTTAGTTCTGAGCAAGCTGACAGTTCTGGCTCTATAGGAAACACAGTAGAGTAGAAGAGTGCTGCTTTCTCAAAAGCAGAGTGTGTTTCTTGTAAGGCGAGCCAGAGTTTAATTCCCTTTCATAATCGGAGTTGAATCACATGCAAATTCTGGTCCTAGCAGCAAGAGTTGTTTTCTGGTAAGGAGATTAACTATTGTGCTCAATTGGCCATACACATTGCAAATAGCACTCGTGTCTGTTCCCAGCAAATGCAGTGTATTGGACGCAAGAGAAACTACTGTTCTTGTCAGTTTCCTAAGCAGAGTTGAATTAGATATGGCCCTTGTGTGTAGGAAGCACAGTTCTTTAGTTCTGAGCAAGCTGACAGTTCTGGCTATATAGGAAACACAGTAGAGTAGAAGAGTGCTGCTTTCTCTAAAGCAGAGTGCGTTTCTTGTAAGGCGAGCTAGAGTTGAATTCCCTTTCATAAACGGAGTTGAATCACATGCAGTTTCTGGTCCTAGCCCCAAGAGTTGTTTTCTGGTAAGGAGAGTCACTATTGTGCTCAATTGGCCATACACATTGCAAATAGCACTCGCGTCTGTTCCCAGCAAATGCAGTGTATTGGACGCAAGAGAAACTACTGTTCTTGTCAGTTTCCTAAGCAGAGTTGAATTAGATATGGCCCTTGTGTGTAGGAAGCACAGTTCTTTAGTTCTGAGCAAGCTGACAGTTCTGGCTATATAGGAAACACAGTAGAGTAGAAGATTGCTGCTTTCTCTAAAGCAGAGTGTGTTTCTTGTAAGGCGAGCCAGAGTTGAATTCCCTTTCATAAACGGAGTTGAATCACATGCAGTTTCTGGTCCTAGCCTCAAAAGTTGTTTTCTGCTAAGGAGATTCACTATTGTGCTCAATTGGCCTTACACAGTGCAAATAGCACTCGCGTCTTATCCCAGCAAATGCAGTGTATTGGACGCAAGAGAAACTACTGTTCTTGTCAGTTTCCTAAGCAGAGTTGAATTAGATATGGCCCTTGTGTGTAGGAAGCACAGTTCTTTTGTTCTGAGCAAGCTGACAGTTCTGGCTATATAGGAAACACAGTAGAGTAGAAGAGTGCTGCTTTCTCTAAAGCAGAGTGCGTTTCTTGTAAGGCGAGCTAGAGTTGAATTCCCTTTCATAAACGGAGTTGAATCACATGCAGTTTCTGGTCCTAGCAGCAAAAGTTGTTTTCTGCTAAGGAGATTCACTATTGTGCTCAATTGGCCTTACACAGTGCAAATAGCACTCGCGTCTTATCCCAGCAAATGCAGTGTATTGGACGCAAGAGAAACTACTGTTCTTGTCAGTTTCCTAAGCAGAGTTGAATTAGATATGGCCCTTGTGTGTAGGAAGCACAGTTCTTTAGTTCTGAGCAAGCTGACAGTTCTGGCTATATAGGAAACACAGTAGAGTAGAAGAGTGCTGCTTTCTCTAAAGCAGAGTGTGTTTCTTGTAAGGCGAGCTAGAGTTGAATTCCCTTTCATAAACGGAGTTGAATCACATGCAGTTTCTGGTCCTAGCAGCAAAAGTTGTTTTCTGATAAGGAGATTCACTATTGTGCTCAATTGGCCTTACACAGTGCAAATAGCACTCGCGTCTGTTCCCAGCAAATGCAGTGTATTGGACGCAAGAGAAACTACAGTTCTTGTCAGTTTCCTAAGCAGAGTTGAAATAGATATGGCCCTTGTGTGTAGGAAGCACAGTTCTTTAGTTCTGAGCAAGCTGACAGTTCTGGCTATATAGGAAACACAGTAGAGTAGAAGAGAGCTGCTTTCTCAAAAGCAGAGTGTGTTTCTTGTAAGGCAAGCAAGAGTTGAATTCCCTTTCATACACGGAGTTGAATCACATGCAGTTTCTGGTCCTAGCACCAAGAGTTGTTTTGTGATAAGGAGAGTCACTATTGTGCTCATTTGGCCATACACAGTGCAAATAGCACTCGCGTCTGTACCCAGCAAGTGCATTGTATTGGACGCAAGAGAAACTACTGTTCTTGTCAGTTTCCTAAGCAGAGTTGAACTAGTTATGGCCATTGTGTGTAGGAAGCACAGTTCTTTGGTTCTGAGCAAGCTGACTGTTCTGGCTCTCTAGGAAACACAGTAGAGTAGAAGAGTGCTGCTTTCTCAAAAGCAGAGTGTGTTTCTTGTAAGGCGAGCCAGAGTTTAATTCCCTTTCATAAACGGAGTTGAATCACATGCAAATTCTGGTCCTAGCAGCAAGAGTTGTTTTCTGGTAAGGAGATTCACTATTGTGCTCAATTGGCCATACACATTGCAAATAGCACTCGTGTCTGTTCCCAGCAAATGCATTGTATTGGACGCAAGAGAAACTACTGTTCTTGTCAGTTTCCTAAGCAGAGTTGAATTAGATATGGCCCTTGTGTGTAGGAAGCACAGTTCTTTAGTTCTGAGCAAGCTGACAGTTCTGGCTATATAGGAAACACAGTAGAGTAGAAGAGTGCTGCTTTCTCTAAAGCAGAGTGCGTTTCTTGTAAGGCGAGCTAGAGTTGAATTCCCTTTCATAAACAGAGTTGAATCACATGCAGTTTCTGGTCCTAGCAGCAAAAGTTGTTTTCTGCTAAGGAGATTCACTATTGTGCTCAATTGGCCTTACACAGTGCAAATAGCACTCGCGTCTTATCCCAGCAAATGCAGTGTATTGGACGCAAGAGAAACTACTGTTCTTGTCAGTTTCCTAAGCAGAGTTGAATTAGATATGGCCCTTGTGTGTAGGAAGCACAGTTCTTTAGTTCTGAGCAAGCTGACTGTTCTGGCTCTATAGGAAACACAGTAGAGTAGAAGAGTGCTGCTTTCTCAAAAGCAGAGTGTGTTTCTTGTAAGGCGAGCTAGAGTTGAATTCCCTTTCAAAAACGGAGTTGAATCACATGCAGTTTCTGGTCCTAGCAGCAAAAGTTGTTTTCTGATAAGGAGATTCACTATTGTGCTCAATTGGCCTTACACAGTGCAAATAGCACTCGCGTCTGTTCCCAGCAAATGCAGTGTATTGGATGCAAGAGAAACTACTGTTCTCTCAGTTTCCTAAGCAGAGTTGAATTAGATATGGCCCTTGTGTGTAGGAAGCACAGTTCTTTAGTTCTGAGCAAGCTGACAGTTCTGGCTCTATAGGAAACACAGTAGAGTAGAAGAGTGCTGCTTTCTCAAAAGCAGAGTGTGTTTCTTGTAAGGCAAGCTAGAGTTGAATTCCCTTTCATAAACGGAGTTGAATCACATGCAGTTTCTGGTCCTAGCCCCAAGAGTTGTTTTCTGGTAAGGAGAGTCACTATTGTGCTCAATTGGCCATACACATTGCAAATAACACTCGCGTCTGTTCCCAGCAAATGCAGTGTATTGGACGCAAGAGAAACTACTGTTCTTGTCAGTTTCCTAAGCAGAGTTGAATTAGATATGGCCCTTGTGTGTAGGAAGCACAGTTCTTTAGTTCTGAGCAAGCTGACAGTTCTGGCTCTATAGGAAACACAGTAGAGTAGAAGAGTGCTGCTTTCTCAAAAGCAGAGTGTGTTTCTTGTAAGGCGAGCCAGAGTTTAATTCCCTTTCATAAACGGAGTTGAATCACATGCAGTTTCTGGTCCTAGCCCCAAGAGTTGTTTTCTGGTAAGGAGAGTCACTATTGTGCTCAATTGGCCATACACATTGAAAATAACACTCGCGTCTGTTCCCAGCAAATGCAGTGTATTGGACGCAAGAGAAACTACTGTTCTTGTCAGTTTCCTAAGCAGAGTTGAATTAGATATGGCCCTTGTGTGTAGGAAGCACAGTTCTTTAGTTCTGAGCAAGCTGACAGTTCTGGCTATATAGGAAACACAGTAGAGTAGAAGATTGCTGCTTTCTCTAAAGCAGAGTGTGTTTCTTGTAAGGCGAGCCAGAGTTGAATTCCCTTTCATAAACGGAGTTGAATCACATGCAGTTTCTGGTCCTAGCAGCAAAAGTTGTTTTCTGCTAAGGAGATTCACTATTGTGCTCAATTGGCCTTACACAGTGCAAATAGCACTGGCGTCTAATCCCACCAAATGCAGTGTATTGGACGCAAGAGAAACTACTGTTCTTGTCAGTTTCCTAAGCAGAGTTGAATTAGATATGGCCCTTGTGTGTAGGAAGCACAGTTCTTTAGTTCTGAGCAAGCTGACTGTTATGGCTCTATAGGAAACACAGTAGAGTAGAAGAATGCTGCTTTCTCAAAAGCAGAGTGTGTTTCTTGTAAGGCAAGCTAGAGTTGAATTCCCTTTCATAAACGGAGTTGAATCACATGCAATTTCTGGTCCTAGCAGCAAGAGTTGTTTTCTGGTAAGGAGATTCACTATTGTGCTCAATTGGCCATACACATTGCAAATAGCACTCGCGTCTGTTCCCAGCAAATGCAGTGTATTGGACGCAAGAGAAACTACTGTTCTTGTCAGTTTCCTAAGCAGAGTTGAATTCGATATGGCCCTTGTGTGTAGGAAGCACAGTTCTTTAGTTCTGAGCAAGCTGACAGTTCTGGCTATATAGGAAACACAGTAGAGTAGAAGAGTGCTGCTTTCTCTAAAGCAGAGTGTGTTTCTTGTAAGGCGAGCCAGAGTTGAATTCCCTTTCATAAACGTAGTTGAATCACATGCAGTTTCTGGTCCTAGCAGCAAAAGTTGTTTTCTGATAAGGAGATTCACTATTGTGCTCAATTGGCCTTACACAGTGCAAATAGCACTCGCGTCTGTTCCCAGCAAATGCAGTGTATTGGACGCAAGAGAAACTACAGTTCTTGTCAGTTTCCTAAGCAGAGTTGAATTAGATATGGCCCTTGTGTGTAGGAAGCACAGTTCTTTAGTTCTGAGCAAGCTGACAGTTCTGGCTATATAGGAAACACAGTAGAGTAGAAGAGTGCTGCTTTCTCTAAAGCAGAGTGTGTTTCTTGTAAGGCGAGCCAGAGTTGAATTCCCTTTCATAAACGGAGTTGAATCACATGCAGTTTCTGGTCCTAGCAGCAAAAGTTGTTTTCTGATAAGGAGATTCACTATTGTGCTCAATTGGCCTTACACAGTGCAAATAGCACTCGCGTCTGTTCCCAGCAAATGCAGTGTATTGGACGCAAGAGAAACTACAGTTCTTGTCAGTTTCCTAAGCAGAGTTGAATTAGATATGGCCCTTGTGTGTAGGAAGCACAGTTCTTTAGTTCTGAGCAAGCTGACAGTTCTGGCTATATAGGAAACACAGTAGAGTAGAAGAGAGCTGCTTTCTCAAAAGCAGAGTGTGTTTCTTGTAAGGCAAGCAAGAGTTGAATTCCCTTTCATACACGGAGTTGAATCACATGCAGTTTCTGGTCCTAGCACCAAGAGTTGTTTTGTGATAAGGAGAGTCACTATTGTGCTCATTTGGCCATACACAGTGCAAATAGCACTCGCGTCTGTACCCAGCAAGTGCATTGTATTGGACGCAAGAGAAACTACTGTTCTTGTCAGTTTCCTAAGCAGAGTTGAACTAGTTATGGCCATTGTGTGTAGGAAGCACAGTTCTTTGGTTCTGAGCAAGCTGACTGTTCTGGCTCTCTAGGAAACACAGTAGAGTAGAAGAGTGCTGCTTTCTCAAAAGCAGAGTGTGTTTCTTGTAAGGCGAGCCAGAGTTTAATTCCCTTTCATAAACGGAGTTGAATCACATGCAAATTCTGGTCCTAGCAGCAAGAGTTGTTTTCTGGTAAGGAGATTCACTATTGTGCTCAATTGGCCATACACATTGCAAATAGCACTCGTGTCTGTTCCCAGCAAATGCATTGTATTGGACGCAAGAGAAACTACTGTTCTTGTCAGTTTCCTAAGCAGAGTTGAATTAGATATGGCCCTTGTGTGTAGGAAGCACAGTTCTTTAGTTCTGAGCAAGCTGACTGTTCTGGCTCTATAGGAAACACAGTAGAGTAGAAGAGTGCTGCTTTCTCAAAAGCAGAGTGTGTTTCTTGTAAGGCGAGCTAGAGTTGAATTCCCTTTCAAAAACGGAGTTGAATCACATGCAGTTTCTGGTCCTAGCAGCAAAAGTTGTTTTCTGATAAGGAGATTCACTATTGTGCTCAATTGGCCTTACACAGTGCAAATAGCACTCGCGTCTGTTCCCAGCAAATGCAGTGTATTGGATGCAAGAGAAACTACTGTTCTCTCAGTTTCCTAAGCAGAGTTGAATTAGATATGGCCCTTGTGTGTAGGAAGCACAGTTCTTTAGTTCTGAGCAAGCTGACAGTTCTGGCTCTATAGGAAACACAGTAGAGTAGAAGAGTGCTGCTTTCTCTAAAGCAGAGTGCGTTTCTTGTAAGGCGAGCTAGAGTTGAATTCCCTTTCATAAACGGAGTTGAATCACATGCAGTTTCTGGTCCTAGCCCCAAAAGTTGTTTTCTGGTAAGGAGATTCACTATTGTGCTCAATTGGCCTTACACAGTGCAAATAGCACTCGCGTCTGTATCCCAGCAAATGCAGTGTATTGGACGCAAGAGAAACTACTGTTCTTGTCAGTTTCCTAAGCAGAGTTGAATTAGATATGGCCCTTGTGTGTAGGAAGCACAGTTCTTTAGTTCTGAGCAAGCTGACAGTTCTGGCTCTATAGGAAACACAGTAGAGTAGAAGAGTGCTGCTTTCTCAAAAGCAGAGTGTGTTTCTTGTAAGGCGAGCTAGAGTTGAATTCCCTTTCATAAACGGAGTTGAATCACATGCAGTTTCTGGTCCTAGCAGCAAAAGTTGTTTTCTGCTAAGGAGATTCACTATTGTGCTCAATTGGCCTTACACAGTGCAAATAGCACTCGCGTCTGTTCCCAGCAAATGCAGTGTATTGGACGCAAGAGAAACTACTGTTCTTGTCAGTTTCCTAAGCAGAGTTGAATTAGATATGGCCCTTGTGTGTAGGAAGCACAGTTCTTTAGTTCTGAGCAAGCTGACAGTTCTGGCTCTATAGGAAACACAGTAGAGTAGAAGAGTGCTGCTTTCTCAAAAGCAGAGTGTGTTTCTTGTAAGGCAAGCTAGAGTTGAATTCCCTTTCATAAACGGAGTTGAATCACATGCAATTTCTGGTCCTAGCAGCAAGAGTTGTTTTCTGGTAAGGAGATTCACTATTGTGCTCAATTGGCCATACACATTGCAAATAGCACTCGCGTCTGTTCCCAGCAAATGCAGTGTATTGGACGCAAGAGAAACTACTGTTCTTGTCAGTTTCCTAAGCAGAGTTGAATTCGATATGGCCCTTGTGTGTAGGAAGCACAGTTCTTTAGTTCTGAGCAAGCTGACAGTTCTGGCTATATAGGAAACACAGTAGAGTAGAAGAGTGCTGCTTTCTCTAAAGCAGAGTGTGTTTCTTGTAAGGCGAGCTAGAGTTGAATTCCCTTTCATAAACGGAGTTGAATCACATGCAGTTTCTGGTCCTAGCAGCAAAAGTTGTTTTCTGATAAGGAGATTCACTATTGTGCTCAATTGGCCTTACACAGTGCAAATAGCACTCGCGTCTGTTCCCAGCAAATGCAGTGTATTGGACGCAAGAGAAACTACTGTTCTTGTCAGTTTCCTAAGCAGAGTTGAATTAGATATGGCCCTTGTGTGTAGGAAGCACAGTTCTTTAGTTCTGAGCAAGCTGACTGTTCTGGCTCTATAGGAAACACAGTAGAGTAGAAGAGTGCTGCTTTCTCTAAAGCAGAGTGTGTTTCTTGTAAGGCGAGCCAGAGTTGAATTCCCTTTCATAAACGGAGTTGAATCACATGCAGTTTCTGGTCCTAGCAGCAAAAGTTGTTTTCTGATAAGGAGATTCACTATTGTGCTCAATTGGCCTTACACAGTGCAAATAGCACTCGCGTCTGTTCCCAGCAAATGCAGTGTATTGGACGCAAGAGAAACTACAGTTCTTGTCAGTTTCCTAAGCAGAGTTGAATTAGATATGGCCCTTGTGTGTAGGAAGCACAGTTCTTTAGTTCTGAGCAAGCTGACAGTTCTGGCTATATAGGAAACACAGTAGAGTAGAAGAGAGCTGCTTTCTCAAAAGCAGAGTGTGTTTCTTGTAAGGCAAGCAAGAGTTGAATTCCCTTTCATAAACGGAGTTGAATCACATGCAGTTTCTGGTCCTAGCACCAAGAGTTGTTTTGTGATAAGGAGAGTCACTATTGTGCTCATTTGGCCATACACAGTGCAAATAGCACTCGCGTCTGTACCCAGCAAGTGCATTGTATTGGACGCAAGAGAAACTACTGTTCTTGTCAGTTTCCTAAGCAGAGTTGAACTAGTTATGGCCATTGTGTGTAGGAAGCACAGTTCTTTGGTTCTGAGCAAGCTGACTGTTCTGGCTCTCTAGGAAACACAGTAGAGTAGAAGAGTGCTGCTTTCTCAAAAGCAGAGTGTGTTTCTTGTAAGGCGAGCCAGAGTTTAATTCCCTTTCATAAACGGAGTTGAATCACATGCAAATTCTGGTCCTAGCAGCAAGAGTTGTTTTCTGGTAAGGAGATTCACTATTGTGCTCAATTGGCCATACACATTGCAAATAGCACTCGTGTCTGTTCCCAGCAAATGCATTGTATTGGACGCAAGAGAAACTACTGTTCTTGTCAGTTTCCTAAGCAGAGTTGAATTAGATATGGCCCTTGTGTGTAGGAAGCACAGTTCTTTAGTTCTGAGCAAGCTGACTGTTCTGGCTCTATAGGAAACACAGTAGAGTAGAAGAGTGCTGCTTTCTCAAAAGCAGAGTGTGTTTCTTGTAAGGCGAGCTAGAGTTGAATTCCCTTTCAAAAACGGAGTTGAATCACATGCAGTTTCTGGTCCTAGCAGCAAAAGTTGTTTTCTGATAAGGAGATTCACTATTGTGCTCAATTGGCCTTACACAGTGCAAATAGCACTCGCGTCTGTTCCCAGCAAATGCAGTGTATTGGATGCAAGAGAAACTACTGTTCTCTCAGTTTCCTAAGCAGAGTTGAATTAGATATGGCCCTTGTGTGTAGGAAGCACAGTTCTTTAGTTCTGAGCAAGCTGACAGTTCTGGCTATATAGGAAACACAGTAGAGTAGAAGAGTGCTGCTTTCTCTAAAGCAGAGTGCGTTTCTTGTAAGGCGAGCTAGAGTTGAATTCCCTTTCATAAACGGAGTTGAATCACATGCAGTTTCTGGTCCTAGCAGCAAAAGTTGTTTTCTGGTAAGGAGATTCACTATTGTGCTCAATTGGCCTTACACAGTGCAAATAGCACTCGCGTCTGTATCCCAGCAAATGCAGTGTATTGGACGCAAGAGAAACTACTGTTCTTGTCAGTTTCCTAAGCAGAGTTGAATTAGATATGGCCCTTGTGTGTAGGAAGCACAGTTCTTTAGTTCTGAGCAAGCTGACAGTTCTGGCTCTATAGGAAACACAGTAGAGTAGAAGAGTGCTGCTTTCTCAAAAGCAGAGTGTGTTTCTTGTAAGGCGAGCTAGAGTTGAATTCCCTTTCATAAACGGAGTTGAATCACATGCAGTTTCTGGTCCTAGCAGCAAAAGTTGTTTTCTGCTAAGGAGATTCACTATTGTGCTCAATTGGCCTTACACAGTGCAAATAGCACTCGCGTCTGTTCCCAGCAAATGCAGTGTATTGGACGCAAGAGAAACTACTGTTCTTGTCAGTTTCCTAAGCAGAGTTGAATTAGATATGGCCCTTGTGTGTAGGAAGCACAGTTCTTTAGTTCTGAGCAAGCTGACTGTTCTGGCTCTATAGGAAACACAGTAGAGTAGAAGAGTGCTGCTTTCTCAAAAGCAGAGTGTGTTTCTTGTAAGGCAAGCTAGAGTTGAATTCCCTTTCATAAACGGAGTTGAATCACATGCAGGTTCTGGTCCTAGCAGCAAGAGTTGTTTTCTGGTAAGGAGATTCACTATTGTGCTCAATTGGCCATACACATTGCAAATAGCACTCGCGTCTGTTCCCAGCAAATGCAGTGTATTGGACGCAAGAGAAACTACTGTTCTTGTCAGTTTCCTAAGCAGAGTTGAATTAGATATGGCCCTTGTGTGTAGGAAGCACAGTTCTTTAGTTCTGAGCAAGCTGACAGTTCTGGCTATATAGGAAACACAGTAGAGTAGAAGAGTGCTGCTTTCTCAAAAGCAGAGTGTGTTTCTTGTAAGGCGAGCCAGAGTTGAATTCCCTTTCATAAACGGAGTTGAATCACATGCAGTTTCTGGTCCTAGCAGCAAAAGTTGTTTTCTGGTAAGGAGATTCACTATTGTGCTCAATTGGCCTTACACAGTGCAAATAGCACTCGCGTCTGTTCCCAGCAAATGCAGTGTATTGGACGCAAGAGAAACTACTGTTCTTGTCAGTTTCCTAAGCAGAGTTGAATTAGATATGGCCCTTGTGTGTAGGAAGCACAGTTCTTTAGTTCTGAGCAAGCTGACAGTTCTGGCTATATAGGAAACACAGTAGAGTAGAAGAGAGCTGCTTTCTCAAAAGCAGAGTGTGTTTCTTGTAAGGCAAGCAAGAGTTGAATTCCCTTTCATAAACGGAGTTGAATCACATGCAGTTTCTGGTCCTAGCACCAAGAGTTGTTTTGTGATAAGGAGAGTCACTATTGTGCTCATTTGGCCATACACAGTGCAAATAGCACTCGCGTCTGTACCCAGCAAGTGCATTGTATTGGACGCAAGAGAAACTACTGTTCTTGTCAGTTTCCTAAGCAGAGTTGAACTAGTTATGGCCATTGTGTGTAGGAAGCACAGTTCTTTGGTTCTGAGCAAGCTGACTGTTCTGGCTCTCTAGGAAACACAGTAGAGTAGAAGAGTGCTGCTTTCTCAAAAGCAGAGTGTGTTTCTTGTAAGGCGAGCCAGAGTTTAATTCCCTTTCATAAACGGAGTTGAATCACATGCAAATTCTGGTCCTAGCAGCAAGAGTTGTTTTCTGGTAAGGAGATTCACTATTGTGCTCAATTGGCCATACACATTGCAAATAGCACTCGTGTCTGTTCCCAGCAAATGCATTGTATTGGACGCAAGAGAAACTACTGTTCTTGTCAGTTTCCTAAGCAGAGTTGAATTAGATATGGCCCTTGTGTGTAGGAAGCACAGTTCTTTAGTTCTGAGCAAGCTGACAGTTCTGGCTATATAGGAAACACAGTAGAGTAGAAGAGTGCTGCTTTCTCTAAAGCAGAGTGCGTTTCTTGTAAGGCGAGCTAGAGTTGAATTCCCTTTCATAAACGGAGTTGAATCACATGCAGTTTCTGGTCCTAGCAGCAAAAGTTGTTTTCTGCTAAGGAGATTCACTATTGTGCTCAATTGGCCTTACACAGTGCAAATAGCACTCGCGTCTTATCCCAGCAAATGCAGTGTATTGGACGCAAGAGAAACTACTGTTCTTGTCAGTTTCCTAAGCAGAGTTGAATTAGATATGGCCCTTGTGTGTAGGAAGCACAGTTCTTTAGTTCTGAGCAAGCTGACTGTTCTGGCTCTATAGGAAACACAGTAGAGTAGAAGAGTGCTGCTTTCTCAAAAGCAGAGTGTGTTTCTTGTAAGGCGAGCTAGAGTTGAATTCCCTTTCAAAAACGGAGTTGAATCACATGCAGTTTCTGGTCCTAGCAGCAAAAGTTGTTTTCTGATAAGGAGATTCACTATTGTGCTCAATTGGCCTTACACAGTGCAAATAGCACTCGCGTCTGTTCCCAGCAAATGCAGTGTATTGGACGCAAGAGAAACTACTGTTCTCTCAGTTTCCTAAGCAGAGTTGAATTAGATATGGCCCTTGTGTGTAGGAAGCACAGTTCTTTAGTTCTGAGCAAGCTGACAGTTCTGGCTCTATAGGAAACACAGTAGAGTAGAAGAGTGCTGCTTTCTCAAAAGCAGAGTGTGTTTCTTGTAAGGCAAGCTAGAGTTGAATTCCCTTTCATAAACGGAGTTGAATCACATGCAGTTTCTGGTCCTAGCCCCAAGAGTTGTTTTCTGGTAAGGAGATTCACTATTGTGCTCAATTGGCCATACACATTGCAAATAGCACTCGCGTCTGTTCCCAGCAAATGCAGTGTATTGGACGCAAGAGAAACTACTGTTCTTGTCAGTTTCCTAAGCAGAGTTGAATTAGATATGGCCCTTGTGTGTAGGAAGCACAGTTCTTTAGTTCTGAGCAAGCTGACAGTTCTGGCTCTATAGGAAACACAGTAGAGTAGAAGAGTGCTGCTTTCTCAAAAGCAGAGTGTGTTTCTTGTAAGGCGAGCCAGAGTTTAATTCCCTTTCATAATCGGAGTTGAATCACATGCAAATTCTGGTCCTAGCAGCAAGAGTTGTTTTCTGGTAAGGAGATTAACTATTGTGCTCAATTGGCCATACACATTGCAAATAGCACTCGTGTCTGTTCCCAGCAAATGCAGTGTATTGGACGCAAGAGAAACTACTGTTCTTGTCAGTTTCCTAAGCAGAGTTGAATTAGATATGGCCCTTGTGTGTAGGAAGCACAGTTCTTTAGTTCTGAGCAAGCTGACAGTTCTGGCTATATAGGAAACACAGTAGAGTAGAAGAGTGCTGCTTTCTCTAAAGCAGAGTGTGTTTCTTGTAAGGCGAGCTAGAGTTGAATTCCCTTTCATAAACGGAGTTGAATCACATGCAGTTTCTGGTCCTAGCCCCAAGAGTTGTTTTCTGGTAAGGAGAGTCACTATTGTGCTCAATTGGCCATACACATTGCAAATAACACTCGCGTCTGTTCCCAGCAAATGCAGTGTATTGGACGCAAGAGAAACTACTGTTCTTGTCAGTTTCCTAAGCAGAGTTGAATTAGATATGGCCCTTGTGTGTAGGAAGCACAGTTCTTTAGTTCTGAGCAAGCTGACAGTTCTGGCTATATAGGAAACACAGTAGAGTAGAAGATTGCTGCTTTCTCTAAAGCAGAGTGTGTTTCTTGTAAGGCGAGCCAGAGTTGAATTCCCTTCATAAACGGAGTTGAATCACATGCAGTTTCTGGTCCTAGCAGCAAAAGTTGTTTTCTGCTAAGGAGATTCACTATTGTGCTCAATTGGCCTTACACAGTGCAAATAGCACTCGCGTCTAATCCCAGCAAATGCAGTGTATTGGACGAAAGAGAAACTACTGTTCTTGTCAGTTTCCTAAGCAGAGTTGAATTAGATATGGCCCTTGTGTGTAGGAAGCACAGTTCTTTAGTTCTGAGCAAGCTGACAGTTCTGGCTCTATAGGAAACACAGTAGAGTAGAAGAGTGCTGCTTTCTCAAAAGCAGAGTGTGTTTCTTGTAAGGCAAGCTAGAGTTGAATTCCCTTTCATAAACGGAGTTGAATCACATGCAGTTTCTGGTCCTAGCAGCAAGAGTTGTTTTCTGGTAAGGAGAGTCACTATTGTGCTCAATTGGCCATACACATTGCAAATAGCACTCGCGTCTGTTCCCAGCAAATGCAGTGTATTGGACGCAAGAGAAACTACTGTTCTTGTCAGTTTCCTAAGCAGAGTTGAATTCGATATGGCCCTTGTGTGTAGGAAGCACAGTTCTTTAGTTCTGAGCAAGCTGACAGTTCTGGCTATATAGGAAACACAGTAGAGTAGAAGAGTGCTGCTTTCTCTAAAGCAGAGTGTGTTTCTTGTAAGGCGAGCCAGAGTTGAATTCCCTTTCATAAACGGAGTTGAATCACATGCAGTTTCTGGTCCTAGCAGCAAAAGTTGTTTTCTGATAAGGAGATTCACTATTGTGCTCAATTGGCCTTACACAGTGCAAATAGCACTCGCGTCTGTTCCCAGCAAATGCAGTGTATTGGACGCAAGAGAAACTACAGTTCTTGTCAGTTTCCTAAGCAGAGTTGAATTAGATATGGCCCTTGTGTGTAGGAAGCACAGTTCTTTAGTTCTGAGCAAGCTGACAGTTCTGGCTATATAGGAAACACAGTAGAGTAGAAGAGAGCTGCTTTCTCAAAAGCAGAGTGTGTTTCTTGTAAGGCAAGCAAGAGTTGAATTCCCTTTCATAAACGGAGTTGAATCACATGCAGTTTCTGGTCCTAGCACCAAGAGTTGTTTTGTGATAAGGAGAGTCACTATTGTGCTCATTTGGCCATACACAGTGCAAATAGCACTCGCGTCTGTACCCAGCAAGTGCATTGTATTGGACGCAAGAGAAACTACTGTTCTTGTCAGTTTCCTAAGCAGAGTTGAACTAGTTATGGCCATTGTGTGTAGGAAGCACAGTTCTTTGGTTCTGAGCAAGCTGACTGTTCTGGCTCTCTAGGAAACACAGTAGAGTAGAAGAGTGCTGCTTTCTCAAAAGCAGAGTGTGTTTCTTGTAAGGCGAGCCAGAGTTTAATTCCCTTTCATAAACGGAGTTGAATCACATGCAAATTCTGGTCCTAGCAGCAAGAGTTGTTTTCTGGTAAGGAGATTCACTATTGTGCTCAATTGGCCATACACATTGCAAATAGCACTCGTGTCTGTTCCCAGCAAATGCATTGTATTGGACGCAAGAGAAACTACTGTTCTTGTCAGTTTCCTAAGCAGAGTTGAATTAGATATGGCCCTTGTGTGTAGGAAGCACAGTTCTTTAGTTCTGAGCAAGCTGACAGTTCTGGCTATATAGGAAACACAGTAGAGTAGAAGAGTGCTGCTTTCTCTAAAGCAGAGTGCGTTTCTTGTAAGGCGAGCTAGAGTTGAATTCCCTTTCATAAACGGAGTTGAATCACATGCAGTTTCTGGTCCTAGCAGCAAAAGTTGTTTTCTGCTAAGGAGATTCACTATTGTGCTCAATTGGCCTTACACAGTGCAAATAGCACTCGCGTCTTATCCCAGCAAATGCAGTGTATTGGACGCAAGAGAAACTACTGTTCTTGTCAGTTTCCTAAGCAGAGTTGAATTAGATATGGCCCTTGTGTGTAGGAAGCACAGTTCTTTAGTTCTGAGCAAGCTGACTGTTCTGGCTCTATAGGAAACACAGTAGAGTAGAAGAGTGCTGCTTTCTCAAAAGCAGAGTGTGTTTCTTGTAAGGCGAGCTAGAGTTGAATTCCCTTTCAAAAACGGAGTTGAATCACATGCAGTTTCTGGTCCTAGCAGCAAAAGTTGTTTTCTGATAAGGAGATTCACTATTGTGCTCAATTGGCCTTACACAGTGCAAATAGCACTCGCGTCTGTTCCCAGCAAATGCAGTGTATTGGACGCAAGAGAAACTACTGTTCTCTCAGTTTCCTAAGCAGAGTTGAATTAGATATGGCCCTTGTGTGTAGGAAGCACAGTTCTTTAGTTCTGAGCAAGCTGACAGTTCTGGCTCTATAGGAAACACAGTAGAGTAGAAGAGTGCTGCTTTCTCAAAAGCAGAGTGTGTTTCTTGTAAGGCGAGCCAGAGTTTAATTCCCTTTCATAATCGGAGTTGAATCACATGCAAATTCTGGTCCTAGCAGCAAGAGTTGTTTTCTGGTAAGGAGATTAACTATTGTGCTCAATTGGCCATACACATTGCAAATAGCACTCGCGTCTGTTCCCAGCAAATGCAGTGTATTGGACGCAAGAGAAACTACTGTTCTTGTCAGTTTCCTAAGCAGAGTTGAATTCGATATGGCCCTTGTGTGTAGGAAGCACAGTTCTTTAGTTCTGAGCAAGCTGACAGTTCTGGCTATATAGGAAACACAGTAGAGTAGAAGAGTGCTGCTTTCTCTAAAGCAGAGTGCGTTTCTTGTAAGGCGAGCTAGAGTTGAATTCCCTTTCATAAACGGAGTTGAATCACATGCAGTTTCTGGTCCTAGCAGCAAAAGTTGTTTTCTGGTAAGGAGATTCACTATTGTGCTCAATTGGCCTTACACAGTGCAAATAGCACTCGCGTCTTATCCCAGCAAATGCAGTGTATTGGACGCAAGAGAAACTACTGTTCTTGTCAGTTTCCTAAGCAGAGTTGAATTAGATATGGCCCTTGTGTGTAGGAAGCACAGTTCTTTAGTTCTGAGCAAGCTGACTGTTCTGGCTCTATAGGAAACACAGTAGAGTAGAAGAGTGCTGCTTTCTCAAAAGCAGAGTGTGTTTCTTGTAAGGCGAGCTAGAGTTGAATTCCCTTTCATAAACGGAGTTGAATCACATGCAGTTTCTGGTCCTAGCATCAAAAGTTGTTTTCTGGTAAGGAGATTCCCTATTGTGCTCAATTGGCCTTACACAGTGCAAATAGCACTCGCGTCTGTATCCCAGCAAATGCAGTGTATTGGACGCAAGAGAAACTACTGTTCTTGTCAGTTTCCTAAGCAGAGTTGAATTAGATATGGCCCTTGTGTGTAGGAAGCACAGTTCTTTAGTTCTGAGCAAGCTGACAGTTCTGGCTCTATAGGAAACACAGTAGAGTAGAAGAGTGCTGCTTTCTCAAAAGCAGAGTGTGTTTCTTGTAAGGCAAGCTAGAGTTGAATTCCCTTTCATAAACGGAGTTGAATCACATGCAGTTTCTGGTCCTAGCCCCAAGAGTTGTTTTCTGGTAAGGAGATTCACTATTGTGCTCAATTGGCCATACACATTGCAAATAACACTCGCGTCTGTTCCCAGCAAATGCAGTGTATTGGACGCAAGAGAAACTACTGTTCTTGTCAGTTTCCTAAGCAGAGTTGAATTAGATATGGCCCTTGTGTGTAGGAAGCACAGTTCTTTAGTTCTGAGCAAGCTGACAGTTCTGGCTATATAGGAAACACAGTAGAGTAGAAGATTGCTGCTTTCTCTAAAGCAGAGTGTGTTTCTTGTAAGGCGAGCCAGAGTTGAATTCCCTTTCATAAACGGAGTTGAATCACATGCAGTTTCTGGTCCTAGCAGCAAAAGTTGTTTTCTGGTAAGGAGATTCACTATTGTGCTCAATTGGCCTTACACAGTGCAAATAGCACTCGCGTCTTATCCCAGCAAATGCAGTGTATTGGACGCAAGAGAAACTACTGTTCTTGTCAGTTTCCTAAGCAGAGTTGAATTAGATATGGCCCTTGTGTGTAGGAAGCACAGTTCTTTAGTTCTGAGCAAGCTGACTGTTCTGGCACTATAGGAAACACAGTAGAGTAGAAGAGTGCTGCTTTCTCAAAAGCAGAGTGTGTTTCTTGTAAGGCAAGCTAGAGTTGAATTCCCTTTCATAAACGGAGTTGAATCACATGCAATTTCTGGTCCTAGCACCAAGAGTTGTTTTGTGATAAGGAGAGTCACTATTGTGCTCATTTGGCCATACACAGTGCAAATAGCACTCGCGTCTGTACCCAGCAAGTGCATTGTATTGGACGCAAGAGAAACTACTGTTCTTGTCAGTTTCCTAAGCAGAGTTGAACTAGTTATGGCCATTGTGTGTAGGAAGCACAGTTCTTTGGTTCTGAGCAAGCTGACTGTTCTGGCTCTCTAGGAAACACAGTAGAGTAGAAGAGTGCTGCTTTCTCAAAAGCAGAGTGTGTTTCTTGTAAGGCGAGCCAGAGTTTAATTCCCTTTCATAAACGGAGTTGAATCACATGCAAATTCTGGTCCTAGCAGCAAGAGTTGTTTTCTGGTAAGGAGATTCACTATTGTGCTCAATTGGCCATACACAGTGCAAATAGCACTCGCGTCTGTTCCCAGCAAATGCAGTGTATTGGACGCAAGAGAAACTACTGTTCTTGTCAGTTTCCTAAGCAGAGTTGAATTCGATATGGCCCTTGTGTGTAGGAAGCACAGTTCTTTAGTTCTGAGTAAGCTGACAGTTCTGGCTATATAGGAAACACAGTAGAGTAGAAGAGTGCTGCTTTCTCTAAAGCAGAGTGTGTTTCTTGTAAGGCGAGCTAGAGTTGAATTCCCTTTCATAAACGGAGTTGAATCACATGCAGTTTCTGGTCCTAGCATCAAAAGTTGTTTTCTGGTAAGTAGATTCACTATTGTGCTCAATTGGCCTTACACAGTGCAAATAGCACTCGCGTCTTATCCCAGCAAATGCAGTGTATTGGACGCAAGAGAAACTACTGTTCTTGTCAGTTTCCTAAGCAGAGTTGAATTAGATATGGCCCTTGTGTGTAGGAAGCACAGTTCTTTAGTTCTGAGCAAGCTGACAGTTCTGGCTCTATAGGAAACACAGTAGAGTAGAAGAGTGCTGCTTTCTCAAAAGCAGAGTGTGTTTCTTGTAAGGCAAGCTAGAGTTGAATTCCCTTTCATAAACGGAGTTGAATCACATGCAGTTTCTGGTCCTAGCACCAAGAGTTGTTTTCTGGTAAGGAGAGTCACTATTGTGCTCATTTGGCCATACACAGTGCAAATAGCACTCGCGTCTGTACCCAGCAAGTGCATTGTATTGGACGCAAGAGAAACTACTGTTCTTGTCAGTTTCCTAAGCAGAGTTGAACTAGTTATGGCCATTGTGTGTAGGAAGCACAGTTCTTTGGTTCTGAGCAAGCTGACTGTTCTGGCTCTATAGGAAACACAGTAGAGTAGAAGAGTGCTGCTTTCTCTAAAGCAGAGTGTGTTTCTTGTAAGGCGAGCTAGAGTTGAATTCCCTTTCATAAACGGAGTTGAATCACATGCAGTTTCTGGTCCTAGCAGCAAAAGTTGTTTTCTGATAAGGAGATTCACTATTGTGCTCAATTGGCCTTACACAGTGCAAATAGCACTCGCGTCTGTTCCCAGCAAATGCAGTGTATTGGACGCAAGAGAAACTACTGTTCTTGTCAGTTTCCTAAGCAGAGTTGAATTAGATATGGCCCTTGTGTGTAGGAAGCACAGTTCTTTAGTTCTGAGCAAGCTGACAGTTCTGGCTATATAGGAAACACAGTAGAGTAGAAGAGTGCTGCTTTCTCAAAAGCAGAGTGTGTTTCTTGTAAGGCGAGCTAGAGTTGAATTCCCTTTCATAAACGGAGTTGAATCACATGCAGTTTCTGGTCCTAGCATCAAAAGTTGTTTTCTGGTAAGGAGATTCACTATTGTGCTCAATTGGCCTTACACAGTGCAAATAGCACTCGCGTCTTATCCCAGCAAATGCAGTGTATTGGACGCAAGAGAAACTACTGTTCTTGTCAGTTTCCTAAGCAGAGTTGAATTAGATATGGCCCTTGTGTGTAGGAAGCACAGTTTCTTTAGTTCTGAGCAAGCTGACAGTTCTGGCTATATAGGAAACACAGTAGAGTAGAAGAGAGCTGCTTTCTCAAAAGCAGAGTGTGTTTCTTGTAAGGCAAGCAAGAGTTGAATTCCCTTTCATAAACGGAGTTGAATCACATGCAGTTTCTGGTCCTAGCACCAAGAGTTGTTTTGTGATAAGGAGAGTCACTATTGTGCTCATTTGGCCATACACAGTGCAAATAGCACTCGCGTCTGTACCCAGCAAGTGCATTGTATTGGACGCAAGAGAAACTACTGTTCTTGTCAGTTTCCTAAGCAGAGTTGAACTAGTTATGGCCATTGTGTGTAGGAAGCACAGTTCTTTGGTTCTGAGCAAGCTGACTGTTCTGGCTCTCTAGGAAACACAGTAGAGTAGAAGAGTGCTGCTTTCTCAAAAGCAGAGTGTGTTTCTTGTAAGGCGAGCCAGAGTTTAATTCCCTTTCATAAACGGAGTTGAATCACATGCAAATTCTGGTCCTAGCAGCAAGAGTTGTTTTCTGGTAAGGAGATTCACTATTGTGCTCAATTGGCCATACACATTGCAAATAGCACTCGTGTCTGTTCCCAGCAAATGCATTGTATTGGACGCAAGAGAAACTACTGTTCTTGTCAGTTTCCTAAGCAGAGTTGAATTAGATATGGCCCTTGTGTGTAGGAAGCACAGTTCTTTAGTTCTGAGCAAGCTGACAGTTCTGGCTATATAGGAAACACAGTAGAGTAGAAGAGTGCTGCTTTCTCTAAAGCAGAGTGCGTTTCTTGTAAGGCGAGCTAGAGTTGAATTCCCTTTCATAAACGGAGTTGAATCACATGCAGTTTCTGGTCCTAGCAGCAAAAGTTGTTTTCTGCTAAGGAGATTCACTATTGTGCTCAATTGGCCTTACACAGTGCAAATAGCACTCGCGTCTTATCCCAGCAAATGCAGTGTATTGGACGCAAGAGAAACTACTGTTCTTGTCAGTTTCCTAAGCAGAGTTGAATTAGATATGGCCCTTGTGTGTAGGAAGCACAGTTCTTTAGTTCTGAGCAAGCTGACTGTTCTGGCTCTATAGGAAACACAGTAGAGTAGAAGAGTGCTGCTTTCTCAAAAGCAGAGTGTGTTTCTTGTAAGGCGAGCTAGAGTTGAATTCCCTTTCAAAAACGGAGTTGAATCACATGCAGTTTCTGGTCCTAGCAGCAAAATTTGTTTTCTGATAAGGAGATTCACTATTGTGCTCAATTGGCCTTACACAGTGCAAATAGCACTCGCGTCTGTTCCCAGCAAATGCAGTGTATTGGACGCAAGAGAAACTACTGTTCTCTCAGTTTCCTAAGCAGAGTTGAATTAGATATGGCCCTTGTGTGTAGGAAGCACAGTTCTTTAGTTCTGAGCAAGCTGACAGTTCTGGCTCTATAGGAAACACAGTAGAGTAGAAGAGTGCTGCTTTCTCAAAAGCAGAGTGTGTTTCTTGTAAGGCAAGCTAGAGTTGAATTCCCTTTCATAATCGGAGTTGAATCACATGCAAATTCTGGTCCTAGCAGCAAGAGTTATTTTCTGGTAAGGAGATTAACTATTGTGCTCAATTGGCCATACACATTGCAAATAGCACTCGTGTCTGTTCCCAGCAAATGCAGTGTATTGGACGCAAGAGAAACTACTGTTCTTGTCAGTTTCCTAAGCAGAGTTGAATTAGATATGGCCCTTGTGTGTAGGAAGCACAGTTCTTTAGTTCTGAGCAAGCTGACAGTTCTGGCTATATAGGAAACACAGTAGAGTAGAAGAGTGCTGCTTTCTCTAAAGCAGAGTGCGTTTCTTGTAAGGCGAGCTAGAGTTGAATTCCCTTTCATAAACGGAGTTGAATCACATGCAGTTTCTGGTCCTAGCAGCAAAAGTTGTTTTCTGCTAAGGAGATTCACTATTGTGCTCAATTGGCCTTACACAGTGCAAATAGCACTCGCGTCTTATCCCAGCAAATGCAGTGTATTGGACGCAAGAGAAACTACTGTTCTTGTCAGTTTCCTAAGCAGAGTTGAATTAGATATGGCCCTTGTGTGTAGGAAGCACAGTTCTTTAGTTCTGAGCAAGCTGACAGTTCTGGCTATATAGGAAACACAGTAGAGTAGAAGAGTGCTGCTTTCTCTAAAGCAGAGTGTGTTTCTTGTAAGGCAAGCTAGAGTTGAATACCCTTTCATAAACGGAGTTGAATCACATGCAGTTTCTGGTCCTAGCCCCAAGAGTTGTTTTCTGGTAAGGAGAGTCACTATTGTGCTCAATTGGCCATACACATTGCAAATAACACTCGCGTCTGTTCCCAGCAAATGCAGTGTATTGGACGCAAGAGAAACTACTGTTCTTGTCAGTTTCCTAAGCAGAGTTGAATTCGATATGGCCCTTGTGTGTAGGAAGCACAGTTCTTTAGTTCTGAGCAAGCTGACAGTTCTGGCTATATAGGAAACACAGTAGAGTAGAAGATTGCTGCTTTCTCTAAAGCAGAGTGTGTTTCTTGTAAGGCGAGCCAGAGTTGAATTCCCTTTCATAAACGGAGTTGAATCACATGCAGTTTCTGGTCCTAGCATCAAAAGTTGTTTTCTGGTAAGGAGATTCACTATTGTGCTCAATTGGCCTTACACAGTGCAAATAGCACTCGCGTCTTATCCCAGCAAATGCAGTGTATTGGACGCAAGAGAAACTACTGTTCTTGTCAGTTTCCTAAGCAGAGTTGAATTAGATATGGCCCTTGTGTGTAGGAAGCACAGTTCTTTAGTTCTGAGCAAGCTGACAGTTCTGGCTATATAGGAAACACAGTAGAGTAGAAGAGAGCTGCTTTCTCAAAAGCAGAGTGTGTTTCTTGTAAGGCAAGCAAGAGTTGAATTCCCTTTCATAAACGGAGTTGAATCACATGCAGTTTCTGGTCCTAGCACCAAGAGTT